>NW_020439400.1:229953-284555 GCF_000699045.2 Agrilus planipennis | reverse complement strand
TTGTTATTTAAAACATAATGTAAATTCTTTTCTGTATTTTTCTTTGTTACTTTTGTTAGTTCTTAAAATATATGTTTTGTAAATTACAAGATTATTTTATTTCCCCACGACTATTTAATTATTTTAAGCTCCTTAATAGTTATGTATGTGTTTATCCATACGATGAATGTATTGTATCAATATAGTGAAAATATATGATGGATTTGATGAAGAAGTTCTTCCACACTATGAATGAGTTATATTGATATAATGAACGTATGTAATGGATATAATGAAAACATTAATCTATACTATGAACGAGTTTCAGTAATATAATGAACAAGTTTCGTTAATATAATCAATTCTATAATTTATTGAAGAAACACGATGATTAATTTTTACAATCGTATTAATAAAAATAATGAACTTGTTCATTACTTCATTGAAATCGGCAAAGGTTGGAAATCAATGAAAAAAATCATCAACTAATGAACACGATCATCAATTAATGCACATACGTTCATAATATTAATGAACAAAATCAACGGACCAAAATGAATTAATTTTTCATCAATATTATGTTTTTTTTATTGAATATATGTACCTTTTTCGTTCAGTGTACCCTCTGACCATTGAATCAGGAGTACCTCAGGGTTATTAGTCCTACTTTTTTTATAACAGGGCACATAGATGACAACCTAGATTTAATACCAAAAAAATTGAGAGGGGACAGCACATACTTTCGTTAATCGGGCTAGTTTGAATCTGCACTCGCAAAAAGTTTGTAATTGTGTTACATTTAAATTAATAACTTTGAAAATGTGAAGTTTTAGCTTTGGAGGTTTCGAGATATCTAAGGTAAATATGCAAAATGAATGATATTTGATTCTTTTATTTTTTTACAGATATTTAAGCGGTAAGAACCGCTCGCGAATGCAGAAGTGGACGTGGACGCGGATGTGGACGCGGACGTGGACGTGGCCGAGGCCTTCGGCGCATCCAAGGTGATAGAGGGGGTAGCGCCAGAAATTCTAATCAGTACCAGAGAGACGTGATATCCAGTAGTAGCTCCGATAATGAAGAAGTCATTGAAACCGACTCGTCCGAATTTGATAAAAATATCTGTCCATCATTAGTACCTGAAGACTTAGATACGATGTGTATATCTTGTGACACCAGTTATTCCAATGATAGACGTGGAGAAGAATGGATAGTGTCAGAGCTGTAACTTATGGGCTCATACCGACTGCGCAGACCCTGAAGGAGAATATAATATCTGCGATTTTTGTCGTTAAGTTCAATACAGGGTACACCCCCAGGGTGCCATATTACCCTCATTTTATCTCGAGTTGTTAATTGCAAATTTTTAAAATACATGGAGTACCCCGATGCACACAGTATTAGGAGATTTCAATCTATCTGGGTATGTGTGGAAAATGAATGGGGGTGAACTGTACTTGGAAGGTACAAACACCAGCATTGCGGTGAGAGATGCTGCAGTGATGCTTTTTGATGGTTTTAGTGTTTGTAACATGGCCCATGTTGCATAAAAACCAGAAAATGACTTAAATATGCTTGACTTAGTCTTTGTCAGCGATCACAGATCATCATGTACCATATCAGAGGATGACCCCCTTTACCCACCGCTATGTGGAGATCAAGTCAGCTCTAGCACTTTCAAAATAAAAAAATCAAAATGTTTATAATTACAAGGCTGCAGATTATGTTGCGATTAGAGATGAATTAAACTTTTTTATAGATAATAAAAGTAAAAATATTGATAAATGTGTGGGATGGGTTTTATACAAAAATGAAAAATGTTATTTTTAAATATACGCCTCTTATATCACCCAGAAAATCAAAATTTCCTCGGTGGTTTTACAAATAGATAAAAAAAGAAATAATAAAAAAGAAGAGAATTCATTGAAACTACAAACAGTTCAAATCTCCACACACATTGTACAGAACTTTACACATGTTCGTATCTATTATTCGTATGTATGTGTGATAAATTCTGGAGAGGGTACAAACAGGCCTGTACGTTACGTCGCCGACAAAGTGAGCCCTTTCCCAACCCCTTTTGATCTCGCCGCTGTTGCACAGAAGCCACAAAGAGCAACAGACGCATGCCTTTACTAAAGCTTACATGTATTTTTATTTATACTTTTGGTTAGTTTCACTTAAGAAAGAATAAATTGTTTTTAAACAAAATAAAAGTGTTATACAGTCCACTTATTGATTAACAATCATACAACACTGTTCACCAAAAAGATCCATTTCTAGTACTTTTATTGTACGAAACTTTAAAATAATATATCCTTAATTTCATGTAACGAAAGTGCGTAAAAATTAAATGTTAAATGACGTTTTAGTGAAACATAATCGAACCAAACGTTTTCGCACGTTTGTCTGAATCTTTTCCTCGTCGTGTCCTCAAAATATGCAAGGTACTTATTCACGTAAACTTCGGAAAGGTCATTACAATAAACGCATATTACAACGTCAGGCAGGCAATAAAACTTCTTTAATTTTAATCGATGACATTTGCAACATAAACAAATACGTAATTTCTATTTGCCATTACATTGCACTTGACAGCAACAACTATCTTGCAAAACCTCCGCAATCCACGTTAATTGCTCAGGTTGCACTTTTTGTCATTTTGTGTTTTGTAAGGAATCTGTCGAAACAACAAAAATTTCATCTAAAGTGAAACTGTGTCAACCTTGAACGGTCAATAAATAATTGAATTATTGTTTGCACCGTAAAATAGTGCTTTTCAAAAATTAAATCTTCACTTTTATTATCCACTCTTCCAAGTTATTTATTTTTAAAATGTGCAGCTATAAAAACACAATTGCTCGTTTGGAAGATTCATTACTTTCGTTATTTATGGCCAAAATAATGCACCGAGACCTTGCCACAAAACTTAATAATCATTTCAATTGTAATTGTCTACAAAAGATTATCGCTTTAATCACTTTTAAGCGCCCAACAGCTTCGTTTTATTAAAATTACGAACGTAAAACAAAATCCAAATAAAGTTTATGGCGAGAGAAAGTTTGATAAAACCAAATCTCTCTCTAGTTAATCCGTGTAATTAAATTTCATTTTAACCTTCGCTTAATTAACAAAAAAGCCGCAAGGACTAGAGCACAAAAAAAAAGAAAATTTTACTAAATAAAACCTTAAAATTTAAACAACGCATAAATAACTTTTTTTTCGTCCATAATACTTCAAAATACATTACAGTGTAAATGTTTCAGAAATATACTTTGAAGTCGAAAAGTTGGAGTGAAACGAATAGCTTCCCATAATTTTCAAAATATTTTTAGAGTGAAAAATAACTTCCTCTTTATACCTAGTTAACCTCTTCCCTAGCCGATTGAAGTTATGTTGAAGTAAAAAAAAAGTTTTACAGTTAGAATAAATTTCAGAACAATTTAGGTATAAATTTCAAAAATAAAAGTTGTTTTAATTAATAAGTTTTTCAATTTGGGCAAGCAGATTTTTTCTGTTGACTATCAACAGAGAATATTTTTTTTTATTTTTAGCGTTCATCTCATTTCTTTAGGAAGCTTCTGGCCAATAGATTGGTATCTGTATTGAGCCATAAATCAAAAATGAGCTCTTGCAACATATCATTATGAAACAAAAAATAAAACGTCTTCACATGCATTCACCTAATAATTGTAGTAAGCGGTGGATAAACCCACCATTGCGGAATAATTAAGAGAATCATTTACATAATTACAAACGTATACATACAATAATATATACACCCAAACATTTACTACAAATGATTATATGATACATATATACAGGGTGTCCCAAGCAAGGGCGTCTCTTCAATAACTGCTTTATAGTTGAAGATGTCAAAAAATGTTTCTTCCAAAAGTGCTACAATATAAGTATCTTCATGTCCTAAAATTATTTTCGATTATACAGTGTCCCATTTTTCCTAGAGGCTATCCTTATATTAGACGAAAGGAAATAAAATTTTGCACATTATGAGCTGACAAAAAATATATCGTTCCATTTAAAAAAATATAGTTATACCACTTCGAAACAATTTATTTTGCAAGTGAATGAATTTGAAAGGAAAGTGTTTGCGTTAATAGTGGAATTGTAGGCCATTTTTTCTATGAGCTATGTGTAAAAATAGCACACCCCTGTGCTTTCGTTTCGGAGATGGGGCAAAGTACTGCAACCGCCTATTTATTGATTTAGTGCGAGTTTTGTGGAAATTGATGCATTTTGGACATAATACATGATTAAGTTATGTTACTTAAATTTAACGAGGAATTCAAAAATGCAATAAAGAATGAGGTAATCAATTTGAAAAAATGAAGTTAGGCAGCCTCCAGGAAAAATGGGACACTCTGTATAATCGAAAATAATTTTAGGACATGAAGATACTTATATGGTCCCACTTTTGTAAAAAATGTTTTTTGATATCTTCAACTATAAAGCAGTTATTGAAGAAACCCGCTTGCTTGGGACACCCTGTATGTATATTTCTACACATACATACTAATCCACTTGCTTTTTTGTCTTACCCTACCGTCCATCTGCTATGCAAAATGTACATAACTTTTTTTACATGCATAACCATCAAAGTGAAATTAATTATTGTAATTAAATTAGTAACAATGATAATAATACGCATATTATTATAGAAAAAATGTTACCTGATGGTAGGGATGTGGTAGTCGCGGGAGATCCGATGTTTCCCAACGAGGAGCTGCCGAATGGGGCTGAGGGGGGTGCGTGCAGAGCGGGAAACAGTCCCGAACCCACTCCCTGGGCCACTCCTGTACCCACACCAACACGTCACACGGTTAGTAATTTTACAGACATAGTCAATCAAATATTTTTGGATTATTGAAAGCGAATGCATTCTACGAACCATCCCTTCAATGCCATCCCCATAACGATATTACACAGGATGGTCCAAGAAGTACGTAATATTCTCATAGCGACCAAACTGTAACTTTAATCGATAAATTTTTTAATAAAACCATGTTCCTTATTTTAATACAAGATCGTCTGTAGCATCTAAATTTGATTTAGTATACAGGGTGTTCAAAAATAGCAAAAAAGTTTCGTTATAATGGCAGCCCTATGAAATATGGTCCAATAGAAAACAGTTGTACGAAAAAGTTGTTCAGAATGCCAAAATATCGTCAATTTATTTTGGCATTCTAAACAACTTTTTCCTATAATTTTTTTCAATTTTGCCATTTAAACGTAACCTTACTTTTTCTATTTTCGACCACTCTGTAAAGTAAATCAAATTTATGTGCTACAGACGATCTTATACTTAAATAGAGAGCAAGTTATTTCGATTCTTGCACTTGCACTTTGGTCTCAGTGAGCATATTGCGTACTTCTTGGGCCACCCTGTATAAATAAAATCAGTAATAATAATATTCAATTTGATCTTTAAATACCGATATTATTCGTAATTATGTTGGGCCCGTACCAATCACACAATAATATAAATTCTATTTTTATTCAAAATATTCCTCCAAAGGACTTCACATTCATTTAGTAGTTGTAATTTTCCCTCGTACATCACCCCTCGAACGTAACATGAACGGGCTCAACTAGTCACACGCGATTTTCTAATTGACCATCGCGGCCCACTGAACAACAATGTCGTAAAGTAATAAATTTCAAAAACCGTAAAATCCAGTTTACCGCACGACCAGTTTAATACTAATGCATTCTATCTACCTTTAATAGTAAAATACGTGGCCCAATTTAAAGCGCAACTGAAATATTTCGCGAAATAAAATCATTGCTCATTTGAGCTGAGCCGGAAAGAAATATTTGATTGACCATAGAAACACATTCAGACACGTGTGTGAGATAAGCAGACAATTATTATTCGATTTAGTGCAATGTTGTGTTATTAAATGATGTTATATAGGTAGGTATAGTACCTATGCAGTTTAAAATTAATTACAAAAAAAAATATGCTAATCATATGTACTTATATACAATCAATAAGATCATCTTATTTACATTCTGCTAAGAGTTGAAACGATAAAATTCAGTACACTTTATTCTCACAAAATGTGGTCCAAAGGCGACACAAAATTATTGTGTTCGGACACAACAAATTCGTTCGAAATGTCATTACCTCCAGCAAATATTTACAAAGCCCGGCTTGTTCAGGTTAAACACTATGTATACATGCGTATACAAACGTTCAACACACACTTCGTCGTTCAATTTCAATTTGCTTTTGTCATTGTACTCAAACAATTGTTATTTCTCGCATGATCGATAGATAGAACCGTGATAATTCCGTTAGTGTGCTAGAGGTTCCTTTAAGAAGGTAGGACAGATTTTACGTACACCTTATTTTATGCGTACGGGGAGAATAAAATGTGCACATGAATGCCATAAACCTTATCACTCACCTCCTAATGTGCCCCCATTGACTGTAGTGTTAACGTTTGCACCATAAAGACTCTGCGGGGTGCTGGAATAGAGAGATGCCGCGGCCTGAGTCTGTCTGCTAGCTTGCTGCTGAACCAAAACGGGCGCAGGGCTGACCAGTCTCATGGGAGTACCGTTTCTCATTGCGGCACCTTGAGCCATCAATATGGGCGTATTTTGGTCATAATAGGGTACAATGTAACCACCCGGCACCTGCGGCTAAAGAAATTCATTTTAATTAACATCATACTTTGGTCCGATGATACAGCGCATTCTCTACGTACATCTATTAATAATAATCATTTACCTGTACTTGCTGTTGTTGTGCAGCTGCGGCTTCAGCCGTGCCGTTGGGCGTAAGCGGGCGGCGAGCACCGTTCGATGCGGCCGCTGCAGCTGCCGCAGCACCCTGCTGGATGAGACCGGCGGCCGCGGCGGGCGGGGCCGGATAGACCCACGGGCCCACGTTGTAATACTGCGGCACGCCGGCTGTGAACAGATACGGTGCCGCATCTTGCTGCGGATTCAGGACGTAGGGCGGCTGCGGGAACGCGGCCGCGGCTTGTTGCTGTTGTGCCGCAGCTAAATACTGTTGCTGCTGTTGCTGCTGCTGTTGAAGGAGCTGCAGTTGGGCCGCGCTAGGGTTACTTGCTGCGGCTGCTGCGGCCGCCGCGGCAGCCGCTTGGCTCTGCTGAGATCGAAACAATTGCTGCAAGAGAAAAGTGTAAATCATGCAAACGCAACAAGATAATGACTTAATTTTATTTTTGTTTAAAAAAAAACGTTAAAGGAGGGATTGTTTTATTAATTTTAATATGTAAAGAATTAAGGTCTTTTGATATACATTTACTATGAATTAATGCTAAAGTTTTGTTTGTATTATAAAATGTAATACAATTTCATTAGTTTCATTAATGTTGAAGTTCTGAAAGTAGATTTGCCGTAAAATAAAAAGCATGACAATATGCAAAGGGGAAAGTCACCGTTAGATTAAAATTTGACACGGGTTGAATTAAAAAGCGTTTCTTTATTATTCACTTTCCTGTTAGAAAAGAACGAAAAGAACTCTTTCAAGGACGACCTTTGACATTTACATGCCAAAAAACTTTGTACGTTATTTGTCGTCCACGATATAATTGTATTCCACGAAACAATCAACAAATTGTTGGGAATTTTTCACTACAAAATAAGAAAAAGGAAATAATAAACTTTTCTTTTAACACAATGCTGAAAATAAACAACTTCAGCAAGTCGTACGAACAGTAGGTACATCTGATCTGAGTAATAATACATGAAATTTATTGATGATCGCAATGATGTCAAAGTTAATGAACATTTGATCACGAATTGGATTTTTTCCAAGTTTTGCCTCGTTCACGATCCGCTTATAAAGCAAGCGAGTATATAGAAGGGAATAACCGTTATCTCTACTAAGTCGATTAATAAATTACATGTAGAGTTCGTTCTGGGCAAAATACAGTTCATGGAGACCTTACAAGTAAAGGTATTTAACAGTTGATGAATACCGTGCACAAGGTTACATTCCTTGACCGCCGATTTTATTAAATAAGAGCAAATGAAGACACAATACCGTGAAAAAAAACTGAACCAAAATGCACTGCTATTCAAGTAAATAATAAAAAAAAACTACAGAAACAAAATTAAAATAAAATTATGCCATGATAAGTAGTAAGGTAAGGAAATTAATAAATACTCAAAAAATATTTCAAACTTTCTTTAAAAAATCGAACAAATTTTATTACATGCAATCATGAATATATAAAAAATAAAAGACACACATCTGATATTTTTGAAAACGCTATTAAATTATACCAAAATTTGATTACAGATTTGCAGTTTATGCTAAAAGCTACGTATAATACCTGTCTTTTATTCGAAACATTTTTCGATTATCGACAGATGGCGATATAATCGACTAAATAGTACAATGCAATTGCAATAGAAGTTTACATATTTTGTTCTAAAAGTTTGATGGTTTTGTTAATACCTATACAAAGGACTTCCTAATTATTCAGTAAGTTCGAACTCGCGATCAGCATCTGGAAGATTCGATAAATTGTCCATCAAACACTTACTGTTCTTTATATACTGAAAATTTTAAATAAAATTTTTTTAAACTTTATTCGTTAAAGCAATTAACGTTTGAATTTAAACTTGTTAACACCGGATGTCCAACGTTATCATTACGAACGCAATTTACAATAATTACTCGCCTCTATCCATGTCTAATGGGCTGACACCAATTTGCTATTATTATTATTATTATTATTCACTATAGGTACATAAGATTTATTACCGATTTCATTTTTCTGTCTACTTTACCTAAGCATAGATATATTTAGCAACATTTTCAGTGTATTACATTGTAGTTTCTCGTTGAAATATGTTACAGTAGGTTTTTATGAAGTTTTATTTTTTATTACTTATGATAAACGAAATGTAATTTGCTTTTGCAGAACGAATCGTATTTCAATGTCACTAATATTAACGTGATAACAAACCAACCATTTTTCTGAAGTAAACAAGGGAAAATGCGCGCAGGAAAGGTGGTTTCGTAAGTGTCTCTCTTCGACGGCAAACACTCGACATTAAAAAAAAAAAAAAAGAAAAAGCTAATTGGGAAACAAATTACAGCGGAAAATGTCAACAGCGGCTCAGGTACCGGCACTGATACCCATTATTTCTTGTTGAAACAACTTTGTACACTGTAAGTTCAAAGAAATGAAACGAGAAAGAAAACTGAGACCTCGTTTAAGTATTACCCTAAGAAAGCACAAAACACGGTAAGGTACCATATTAAATCCATTATTATTGCTAGGTAAACAAAGTCAAGTATGCAATAATTACAAACGATACCACAATAAATGTTTCTGCTTAAACGTTTTTATGCCATACAATCGCTACAATCAAATAATGCGCCATTGCACTACACAAAACCAATGTGGTCTAGGTGCGATCCAGGAGGTTCATATGACTAACTCCCCAATGGAAATAATTTAAATACCATAATATACTCGATTATTATTTTTATTATATACTAGCAACCTGCCCCAGCTTCACACGGGTGCAATGCTGATACTAAATATATTTTTGTTTTGTTTAGATTATTATCGAGAAGGGGAAATCTTCAAAAGATACCCCCTGAACATACTAAATATACTACAGAATGTCTTTATATACAACATTCACAGTTTTTTTGTCATTAGACAATACAAACCGGCCTCCCGGCCGGTACCGCCGCAACCGCTATGTCCCTGCATTTTAAATCTGTAATATCTTCGAAAATATTCATTTAAATTACATGCTGTAAAGGGCCATATTGATCTATATTAAATGCACAATGTATTTAAGGTACTTAATTGGATAAGAATTAATGCTGTATTGCTTACAATCGCTTCGTAAATAAGTCATTATTTCTCATAAAAAGTAAATAATAAAAATGTTTATTGTGGGTTATCCCTAAGAGATAGACATACACCATCCCGGACGTTTTTGTAGACCCTAGCTTTTAAGATGTATAATATTGTAGTACATTATTTTAATCTATCTCGTAGGGTTCAGCCAGCGTTTGCAATGTAAGCGCAAAAAATGTGTTTATTTACGACATCACATTAGAAACCTCTAAAATTATCAGTGCTTCCCTACTATATTATGCATGTATTATACATATAAACCTTCCTCTTGAAACACTCTATCTTTAAAAAAAACCGCATCAAAATTGCGTAGTTTTAATGACTTTGTTTTATACTATTTAGTGATACAAATGTTTCTAGCATCTAATAATATAATATTATTCGCAAGATATTTGGATTCTGCATTAATTTATAAATTGTAAAATTCAGCTAGATCGCATTTTTTTAGTTTTTTAATTCTGCACAAAAATTAGCTAGACCGATTTTGCCGAAAACCTAATCAGTTTTTGATATCATTTTTCATTCTCCAAATAATCGACACCAAAAATAATTCCGAACGCATATACAGAATATGTCCCACCATCTTATTTCTTTCGCTTTCTATTTTCTATCCGTGATATTTTCACTATCCGCCTATGAAATGGGTTTGTTGTTATTAAGAATGAAAAACTTAATAAAAAAATTTTGTCCGAAGGGCAGGCAGCTTATTAACAAAGTGTTAGCGCCATTCTGAGCCCCCTGACGTTATACGTATCAGGAAATTCTTATAGTTTCCGAGGACCATAGGGGACGGCAAAGGTAACAGGGCGAATGCCCCATGCATTTGCGTGTCAGACATCGAACAGTTGTTGTATACGTTGTATATTGGTCGTAACTGATTGTAGACAAGTTTGTTAAAATAAAGTACCAATTGTTAACAAAAATTAAATGAAACACTACTCATCCCTTAGCATTTTCTCGAAAAATTCAACCTTTTCGAGTTATAGCCGATTATGAAGGTTCAAAAATGGTTTGTAGTTACTTAAGGACTGTATATAAACCACATGACTCTTTTTTAGCAACTTTTCAACCCCTTCCATACAACTTATCATGGTTTTATCCATGGACCCCCAAAACAACGTATTATTCATACAAATTTTTATTTTATTTTAATTTTTATGAAAAACCATCTGAAACAGTAAAATTTGAAGTTAACCATTCTTTTATCATCTGTATCACAGAAAATACATGTCATCTTCAGTTGGAAATACAAAAACCTTAAAACTATAAACGATCATGTGGCTCAAGTAAATACAACATACCCCCCATACACATATGGTTTATAACAGCGTCTTTCCAAATCCCCCTCTTTCAGAGTCATATGGTTTAGGCACCGCCCCTTCCTACTTTTTCCGTCCTGACTTATCCGATTTCGTAGACTTTTTATAGTTTTTCGTTCCCAATTTTCACTTTACTATACGTGCCATTAATTTCGTTTAATTTTTATTTGTTTCCATTTCATGCTCCACTGTCACTTTATTTAAGACTCGCTCCTCATTCCTTTCTACTAGATACTAATACTGCTGTACCATTCTCAAATTTAATAAAACATTTTTTACGTCAGATACATAAATTAGTAACCACTTTGATCCCAAATTTTGAAAAGAACTTGACCGATGCTTGATAATTCATATTTTTTATACAAAAAAAAGGGTTGAACACGATGGGCACAACGACCTTACCACCTGTCGCGACCCTCTTAACTTTATCATTCTCACTTTACCGTTTACACATCCATTAAGGGGTGTGTAACACGTCGTCGACCGCCTTCCACCCCTTTTCTTTTTTTTTTTCTACATGAAGTGCATTACTTCTCGCCACGATTGTTTTTCTTTGTCACCTCTACACGAAAGAACAGGATATAGTAAAGAATTACGTGACGTCGTTGTGATAACAACGTGAATGTCCGCTGGCGGGGGTAGCGTCCCGACGAGAATCCATCTGCGCCCCCGGAGGTAATGGAAGTCGTCCATCAACTACGCGAGAGGACAATATTGGATATTTTGTCATGGTTCAAGATAAACGGTGACGAAAAATACATAAAACATTCACGGAACGAAAAGGTACATTTTTCCAACACAAATCGAGGAAAAGAATTTTTGAGGAAGCACCTGCCAACTTATTTCAAACACCAATTTTCAATTTTAACTGCTGTTACAGCCATTATTTATTCAGATATTATCTCGCCCAAATTGATTGACAGTAATTGCCTCAGTAGTAGCGATTTCGAACCAATATTCAGAACAAAAAAAGGACGCAAATTCGCTAATAGTAGCCGTTCCTCTTTTATTAAAAGAAGATCCAAAGTCGTTTGTTTCAAAAGTGGGGTGCGCAAATTCGTCCTCTTAGATTTACACAAGGGAGAGTCGAGATATTCCCTTCGTTAATGGAAAAACACAATTTAGTTTAATGCGAGAGGACTGCGACAGCATGATCGCTTGTAACGTTTCTAATGGGAAATCGCTCTAGCCCTCGCTACATTCAGAAACATTTTAAGCAATTATTACGAATACCTCATTTACCCCTTTGAATCGACCATCTTAGAATTTAACAATCGAGTGTTTAAGTAGACAAAAAAAACTAGTTGTAATTAATATAGTAGGTTTCACTTAACTTAAGGCGAAATCGATTCCGGGTATAGCGACTTAATCTTTGCTCGTTGAATTTAGAACATTGATACTGAAAAAAAAAATATTTTTTTTTAAATATTCCACCACTTCCAAATGAAAAAATTACCGAGTGTAAAGTAACATAGAAGCTTTTCCGTCAAAGTTTGGCGGCGGATACATTTAAATAACACGGTAAAAAAATGTTTTATTTCCGTTCTTAAAAATCGGCTTTCCACCTGATATTCATAATGAACTGTTTTTTCATCTCTTTTAGTCGTAAGAATTGGAAAAAAAAATCACCATTCATTAATTTTGAATTTTACTATTGAAAAAAGTAATAAAATCGAAAAAAGATTTTTTTTTTTGAAATCTTGAAAATCATTTCAGATAAAGAGTTAAAAATTCAGCTGAATTGTTTTTATTTAATGTCAAATCGAGTCCCCAAGTACAAATAGAAAAAGCCGCAGGGGCAGATTTCCCATACAAACCCAGCTGTACTCTTTTTACGTTTTCCGAATTTTGCCGTTTACTTGTTCTATAAGATATTACTTCTTGCAAAATTTTAACAAGAAGTACCCCCCCCCCCATACGCTTTGATTCCCTTGTGAGTGTCAAAATATGCTATATTGCTTTGACTTAGAGGTTTGATTTTTTTATAGCTCCAAGGGATCGCAGACCTGATTATTTAACGTTAATTTGAACTTAACACTGAACTTTTATCTTTTGAGGCACGGAATCATAAAAATGACAGCAATATCTAAAACAATTTCATTTAACAAAACGGAAGCATTGTAATAAAAAATAAATTTTAAATTTCAGAGATCCATCTTTAATAAAGAAATACTGTTAGAGATTCGTAATCGTACAGTAAAGTACAGGCCTGACGCTGGAAGCCGGAGGAAATTTTAAAATGGCGTGGATGCGCGGTGGCAAAAGTAGGCAGTTTTGGGTATAACGATTGCAGCCCTCTTTCTTCAGTATTCCTATCAAGAGCGTAGATTAAATATTTAAAAATAGGGATCAGTGAGCAAGTAATAAACATACAAACAGAAGAACTAATTGTTGATGTTGGTGATAATGATAGAGATTCCCATGATGACAGTGAATATGAAAACTAACTATAAAATAAAAGCAATAGGTTTATTTTTTCTTTTTGGTAAGTTATATTTCTACATTATTTTCTAGTACGCTACTGTCCTATCTGTATTAATACCATAATTTACACCTACTTAAAGCTTATTTGTGTATCGGTTCCAAGTGACTTACCCAAATAGGTCATAAATGGGCAAGTACCTGCGCGACCGCTCGCCAGTTTCCTTCGTTCGACCTGTACTATCTTTCTATATAATTTTGATCACCTATTTTGTCATTATTAACTATTACTATTAATTAGGTTCACAAACCTCGTTTTAATTAAATAACTAGCTCATTAAAATAATAACATATAAGGCAGATAATTGATCGAAACAAAAGTTCTTTCCTGATTTTCTAATTTTCAAATGAACACCTGCCGCATTTTTTTGAACTACATATTTGTCCATTTTTGCCTTTTAACGCTACACTGCCGCAAAGTCGAGTTTCTATCACACATAACACATTTAAAACAGTAGTTAAGGCACTCATTACAGGGGCTATAATTGCTGCTACTTACTTACTTACACATGTATTTAATGCTTCCTGCACTTTCATTAGTCAATGTAGATAGAACAAAAACGATTAAAAGCAAAACATACCTAAACACACTTCTATTAATTTGCATGTTTCTTAATTAATAGACATTTGTATTCATTTCAATTTTAACCAGTAGTTGTAGTGTTAAATATTAAAGTTTTATCATTGTCGGGAATAAAATTTTGCAGATCATTATTAACGCTTTGCAATAGAACTGCCAGTATGTAGTTCAAATACAAAAAGATGAAATGAATCAACTACTCATTATTATCAGTAATTCCACAGGAGTACATATCATATACCGAAAGAAAACCAGCCATCTTTCGTTAAAGAGATTTTGAATTGCATTTCTTTAGAAAATGTTTAATGTCTTCATTGTTAATGACTTCCTGTTTAGATAAATAAAATCCACAACAATGGAAAACCAATTTTATTCAAATGATCGATTTTTGTAAAGCTTCATTTTCAATTTACAAAGACATCAAACTACTTGAATTGATAGCAGTGATTCTCAATCTTTTTTTTTGTCGCGGCAGACTTTTTTAACGATTTCAAAATCTGGGGCACACAAAGAAAAAGATAAAAATTGTTTACTTGCCTATAACACACTGTGTAAAATAGTTTCTAATAATTTTGAATTTAAAATAAAATCTGTACTACAAAAACAACAATACGTTTATTAAGCGATTAATTACAAGTTAATGATACTTTTAATGAGAAATTTGAGCTTGATGTTTTTTGATAATTTCATTTATATTTGATCGTAAAAATGACAATGCTACTCTCACATCGTCTTATACATTAAACTGTCTCGTTTTTTTTTTTATGTTGGTTAATACTAAAAATCCCATTTCACACAAATTAGATGTAGAAAATTGTAATAGTATTCCTAAAGCTTTTTTGACTATCATGGGATAATCGCATCTAATGTTAATCCAAAATGAAGTAATTGATTCATTCGAATATTTTAAAATTAAATCTCGATTATTAGAAAGCGAAATTAGTTCTTCCTCTTCATTTAGTTTAATTAATAAAAATACAGATGTGTTTGTTATGACAAATGGATTACGAACCCAATCAAATGTTAATGTTAATTTTATGAATAGTTTTATTTAAAATCTTTTGGGACTGGCTCAAACATTTCGAAATTACCTTCCTGAGCTTTATCATTTCATAAAATTTGCTAAAATTTGGCGGTACACTAATAACTTCACGATACACAAAAGTGCCGCAGCACACTGGTTGAGAACCACTGATTTATTGAATGACCACAAAACCTTCATGCAAGTCTTCTTTGAAAACTAAGTACATTGTTAAAAATTTACACGATTAGTTTTCCTGGGGTTAAGGAAAGTATACATGTTATAATACTTCGTACAATTTATGCGCTGTTAAAAATAATTTCCTATGATTTACTGTAATTTTTTAGGACTCTTCTAAATAATGATAATCACACTGAAAACAGTAACATTTCACAATGTGGAAAAAAGTTTTTTATTGTAATGTTGGTAATATAAAAATGCTAAAACACCTGGTAACTAATCTACGATCATATTATTAATATTGCGGCTTTTCTACAATTACTGATACAAATAGAAATCGCGAATGCATTCCAAAACAAATTATTTCATTACCCTGTCGCGTTATAGCTAAAACGGCGTTACAATTTATTTAAATAGGCCCGCTTTCGCTTCCTTTCCACATACATTAATTTACAATTAATTAATAATTGAAAACAATCACTCCTGGTGGAACCACCGCCGCCGCTATTTTCATCAGGCAGCTTTCCCACATATTCGCTTTATACTTTCCTAACTAACAGTAAGGGGACCGTTATGCAAACACACAATTTAAATAAGTTACCGTTGCCGTACGCGTTTACACATGAAATTATTATAACATTCGCATACCTTTCCGCGATACTGCGCCACGCGCCATGTCTGTGTCACTATGGGACGCAGATAAAATTCGCCAGCCGCAACAATATCTAACCATAGAGGTTTATGTACGGACGCATTTTCCACTCTGATGAATTCGAGTATTGTGCTAAACGAACATAAAAAGAGAACAATAAAGCATGTGAAATAATTTTAATTAATTTGACCGGCGGCGACGGCTAAACTCTAGGTAGCTATACCTACAGGCAACACGTAACAGGCTCACAGCTCCGGTGAAGCGTTGTGCTCCAATTCATTTTATTTCAGACCAAATTACATACGATTTTGATTTGAAAAGGCGCGTTGCAATTGGATTGCTGAAGCTTTTTTCAAACCGTCTAACAAAATTTTAATAGGTACTAAAGTAATCATTCAAATAAAAAACTCAAGGGATCAAGCATTTTCTATCGTTATTCAGAATATAAAAAAGACAATGTCAAAAATGAATGTACACACGGAGAAAACAAAATTTTTATTTTAAATCAAAATTACAATTTTCGATTGAAAATGACTGAATTTCTCGTAGAAATGATAGAATTTATTAGGTAACTTGTAATAATCTCAATTTTGACATGCTTTTTTAAAAATTACTTCAAGTTTCTTAATTATTACAATTTAATTTGTAATATCAACTAATACACCTAGTAAATTTATTTCTGCTGGGATTTTATTTTTNAATGATTGAATTGGTCGTAGAATTGGTAGAATTTATTAGGTAAGGTAATAATCTCAATTTTGACATGTTTCTTTAAAAATTATTTCAAGTTTCTTAATTATTACAATTAAATTTGTAATATCAACTAAAATACCTAGTAAATTTATTTCTGCTAGGATTTTATTTTTACAAAGTCGGGTCCAAATTGTAATTTTTATTATTTTCGCTTACGAAGCATACTAGTGGGATAAATTGTAAATATCGTTTTAATGTTTAGGTAAATTTTCCTTTTCCATTTTCTCCGTGCAGTCGACCTTGTTTTCTAAGTCGAAAATACTTTTTAAATGCTGATAGCCAACCTTTTCCTTAACTTAAATTTTCCCTAATTCGAGCATTACTGATTGCAAAAAGAAGTATAAGAAAATAAAAATTCAAATTTTTTAAGTATGTACACAAAAACAGCTGCTAAGTTTGACTGAAATCATGAAAAACAATGTCGAAAGACGTAGTATAAAATCCACGAGTAGCTTTGACAACTGCAACTACAGATGCATGGGAGTGACGGATGTCTACCTCCCGCAATTATGTCTGTTTTTCACGTGGCGAAAATTAATAGGTCTAATTTATTATTTTGAAAACACGCAACATCAACATACATATGATGAACAGGCGCTATGCAGCTTTCTTTTATTTTAAGATGAGTAGGGAGAAGGAGTAAATAAAATTGGCACCTTTCAAAGCATATACTTCACAAGATACTTTGCTGCTACATATTGTTATATAACAAACGTAATTGCAATCAATGTGAAATAATTAACAATTAAATTTATTTTATGGTGAATTATTTAAGGTTGTTTAACTCATTTGAATTTACACAACTACTGTACGTCTATTAAGTAGAAAGAGCAAAGTCAGGAGAATCAAAAACAGACATAAAGGCAATTAAGTGCGTTTAATTTCTCTTTAGGGCACTTAAATCCCATTTGATAAGGATTTAATTATCTATGTGTGTGTTTTTCATTTGGTGACTTTGCTCTTTGCTGCAGACGTATTAGAAGCAGAAACAGGAGTTAAAAGGAGTAGAGGTAAACTTACAGATATAGATTACATTACTGTTCACAAATACCTAAGGATGTGGGATATTCCAGCTTTAGGAAAATGCGAAGATTAGCTCATGACGGAAAAAGTGGATGTGCGTGTCCAATCAGACTTAGAACTGGCGACTTATAATGATGATGCTCTTCTAACTAAATGCACGTCACACTGTAGTACAATGAAGACGATAATGAAGCTGTAAAATCTTATAGCCTCGAGATTCTAATAAAATACACGGTACGAGAAGACCCCAATTCAAATGGCAGATAAATACCTTTTGAAGGAACGTTATTAAATTTTATGACGATAGGAATGTGAATCTAACGATGTATATAATACACGTTAATAATGTTTACGTATACAGCTACAGATGAAATATGCAAATGTGGTACACTCATCTTATAGTATATTTACTAAGATACTGGTACGCATTTAATATAATAAGTCTACTTCGTTTTCCTCAAAAGAAAGAAAAATCTCTTCAAAGGGCTTTTTACAAAAATTTCTTTTCACCTCATAAACACTACCGAATTTATAGAAATATTACTTCCAAATACCATACACGTATAAATAGTACTTTTTTGTTGTTTGTAAACGACTTACCGTTAGCAATATTGCATATAATTAATGTGGCAGGTATTCTTTTTGAAAATTAGGGGACACTTTTTTTGTAAAGCTGTCACACCGTTTGAAAATCGGTGGGATTTTTGGCACGAACTCGGTCAGGTCATTAAATTGTTTTTCGCAACAGAAATAAAACCGCAACGAAGCAGCGAAATGGTAGCAAAAAGCTGAGTAATCAGGAAAATTACACCTTGTAAAAAACACATCTAAAAACCATTGCAGAGCGGTTATATTTCATGTCTTTCGAAATTTGCCCGCTTTTAAAAAATCCTGTCGTAGCTTAGCAAGTTGTAACTTTATGAAATTTATGATTTATTATCAAGGTTTTTTTAATTCGTACTTACATATATCGAAGATGCGATTAACGAAGAAGTTCAGTTAGAGTCAAACTTAAAAAGTCGGACTCGCGCACGAAGGGTTCCGTACCATTATCTATAAAAATCACGTTTGTAGTATGGGAGCCCTCGTTAAATATTAATTTTAATCTGTTTTTAGTATTTGTTGTTATAGGGGCAACAGAAATACATTATCTGTAAAAATTTCGACTAAGTATCGCGGTTCATGAGATACAGACGGACGAACGGACAGCCGAGTCTTAGTAATAGGGTCCCGTTTTACCCTTTGGGTACGGAACCATAATAAAATGGGTGCGGTACTGACAGAAGAGTAAAGAATGAAATGAATCAAAAAAATTGATGCCTATGTGGACAAGGTGGAAGTAGGGTAACAGATAATATTTATAAAAACTGCTGGAAGAAAAGTTGGAGGTCGCAGTTGGAAGAAGCTGTAGGGACATAAAACAAACGATAACGACGAAAGGTCGAGTCTCATTGTCAGTAAAAAGAAATCACTTCTGTGTTTGCGAATTACAAGGACGAAAAGAAAAAGCATTGGTAATGTTGTGTTATGTGCATAGGCAGATGCCAAAAATACCCTGGATAGAAAATGATAGAAATGAGAAGACATAAAAAAGAGTAGGTGATCAATGGGGGCTATGGAAATCAATACACAAAATGGAAAGATATAATCATACGGCACCTTCCGACACAAACTAAAAGCAGAAGTAACAGTAAAGAGATTTCGCGAAATGCGAAGATTGGTTCAAGATAAGAAAAAGTGGAGGTGCGTCAACGGGAAGTGCTCTACTAACTTTGTAGGTCAGTTAATGATTACACAAACGACCAACAAAGTTGTTTAGTATTATAACTGACTGTACGTAGATATTTATAAATCATTATTTTGAATCAAAACTTCGTTTATTTGTGTTTAGTATTATCACTGCATTCTATTATATATTTATTTGTTCTATTGTTTGGCTTACCTTTAGTAAATTTTTGTCAAATATTATTATTGTTGGCTGTATTATCTATTCTTCGATAAAAAAAACGCGAAAATTTACCTGGGGATTGCACCTGTTTTACTTGCACCCTGTTCTCTATGACAGCATTAGGTACAAGATTATCATCCATAAGAAACGAAATTATGCTCCACCCTTTCTTACCTTTTTCTTCTAGTTTTATGTTGGTTAGTATGTAAGAAACCTACATATTTATTAAACAATTTATAACACCAAAAATTGCTTCTAGTTTGTTTTTAAAACATCAGAAGAATAGAGTTCAATAAAAGTAAATATCGGATATGTTTTATCTTACAACTACGAAAAAATGATTCCATAAGAGGGTTCTGTTTTATCATTTAAAACAATAGTCCCTAAATTTTTTGCATCGTAGACCACGAGCCAAGTTTTTCTAATTCAGTAGACAGCCCTACTTTTCAATTTTAAATGTGCTTTTGACAGATAATCCCATTTTCGATGTCGAGTATTCCCATGATTAAAGCACGGAGTCATTGTAAGTCCCCAAATCTTCAGCATGTTTGATAAATATTTATGATTTAAAAATTTATATCTCATATGTAATTTATTAGATATGTCTATTGCAAGAAAGTACAAAGGCACTATCTGTGTTATATGAATTATTCCATTTAGGGATGGCTAAAATTTCGGTCACGAACTGCTTAAATGAGATCCATCTCCGTAGACCCTAATTTACATCTCATCATGTATCCTCAATTTTTGTTTTCATCCCCCCTATGGATCGATTTAGAGAGCATTCTGAGAATCTTTGATTTAGAGGCACTAAAAAACTAAAAATACAATTTAGAAACAATCGAAGTGCAATCAATGTAAGTACATCTTATAAAAAGCTTCGGGGAGAAAAATATTCTATGTCTGGTGCCTGTAATAATGTATTTGATTGTTCGAAAGAGACCCTCGAGGAGAATAGCGGCGCCTACCTCTAATAGCAATTTTTCATCGGTAAGGGCGTGCAAAACGTATAAATAAAACGGTGTCAGGGCGTAACGTGTCACGCGAGCTAGTAACGACGTTGACGAACGCGGGGCTGTAAGGGGTCGAAAGGGGACTTAGGAACTTTGCAAAACTCACGAAATTCGTCACTGCCATCATCAACTCTTTTCTCCTTCGACGGACTACCGCTAATCTCAGAAGGAATTGTTAATTTTACAAGCACGCAAATCCGTAACGCTAAATAAAGAATAATCTTTCTTTCCACATCGCTATTAATTTCGCAATAGATATAATTACCAACTTAACTAATGTTGGAATCACAATAATGTGAAAATTTTACTATTCAATAGATTTAATAAATTCCCCAACGACATTATAAGTAATCTAGCGACAGTACAAAGTACTTCTTAATTTTTAAATTTTTTCCCACAATACTAGAAATGGACCGGGTACCTGGTTTGAGTCTGGTCCAGCACTTTTTTAAGGATCAAGAAACCGAGTACCCGGCAGTCCAGGGTAATTCTACCAAACAAAAAAAAAAAGAAAAACAAATATCAGCAGTAATAATTTAATGTACCTATAACAAAATGCCTACTTAGCGAAAAATGGTAAGTTAAGCTAAAATGGAATAGTTTGTTTGTCCTAATTTATATTATTTATTAATTACTATAATAACTTATTTGGTATTTCGAAATAGTTCATGTGTTTACAGAAAATTCCCCGTTTATCCCAAATGATAGGGGCGGTGACTGGTTGCGATAACAAAAATTTCGGATAAACCGATGTCCCGTGTGAAACATCCCGAATTGCGTTAATACGGCGAAATATGATCGTGAAACGTGCGTATGTTAAATACTATTGATATATGGTTGTGAATAAACCGGCATGTTTTTGACTGAAATATTTGTGTTGACGTGTTAAAAAGGCGGCAAAGTATGATTGAAAACTCCAACTTTTTAAATACTCTCGTTTATTTTGCGTTCCAACAGAAAAAAATCCGCCTTATTTGGCATAGGGAAAAAAACAGGAGTTTTGAATGAAAAATTAAACTACAAATTATGAAACAAAATTAGCGATTCTTCACAGGAACGAAAAAAAAAAAAAAAACAAGAGGAACTTTAAAATAAAAAAACCAAAAACTTTTAATTCGGAAAAGTTTGTTCGAATAAAGCGGATTTCGGAAAAACGAGAGTTTACTGTACTTTGTATTTTGAACAAGAACATATCAGTGTGGTCGAACGGTTACAATTTCTGTCGCTAATGGTATAATAACTTATTAGTATTATTTTGTCATTTTGCAGGCTTTTAGTGTTATAGGTTCGTTTTAATAATTTTAAATGGCTTAAAAATCCGCCTACCAAGAATTAAAACTTCATTTGTTTAGTATTTAAACGGTTTTCGAACAATAATTAATGTGGTTTGGGATGCTTGTGAGGGTGGCATTTAATGGAAGGCTCGCCAAAACGACGACACGCACCATTAACCGTAGTGGTTTTGCCGGGTACCCGGTTATATCCGGTCCCCGGCAAAATCATTATCCGGTGCATTTCTAAAAAATACGAAACTAGCAGAAGGAAAAATGGAGTTTTTCTATTGTTTTCAAATTTTGCAATCGTTAATTTAATAAGAGTACAGTCTGGTCAAAAAATGTATTCTCTTCCATATTATTAATAGATTATTCCATTAATGTGATAATCGAAATTTTGGAATAAAATCAATTATCCCGAATAATTGCAAAAATTGATTATTTTATTACAATCGACCAATAAATAGTCAATTGTTAAATTTAATAATCTTCCGATTTTTGAACGGTTAGGTAGTTATTCTATTTTAAAAGAATTCAGAAACGCAGTTGGTTATTGTTAAGTTGGTCGAAGTTTACATGTTGAGCATTTGATTTGATTTTGTTACCTACGTTCGATTCGATTTCGTTTGAAATAAACTTTGCATGACTAAGTTTCCTGGAGTTAAATGTTCTGACGCATTTTTCTTACAACAGAAAGACTAAACAGCAATCGAGTTTGATATTACTCAGAAAAATGTACTCTACCTTAGTAGGAGTAGCTAAGGTCTTTCAAATCTGAAATAAACTGCGATCTAAACGAAAAACATATCTATAATATTAGTAGATAGATATTTGGTGGGTTTTGCAAAAAAATTGGAAAATGTGAAAATCAATTTTTCGCGTTTTAAAGGAAAAGAGCGAAAACGAATTTTTTGAAAATTCATCTTCCAATTTCAAAACACCATCTTATAGACATCGCAATCTCCATGTGGATATTTCTTTTTGTTTATATTCCATAATGTTTTTAATTTCCTATTTTATGAATCGTTCATACATACGGGGGTTGATCCCTTTGCTCCGCCCCTCCGACCCAATAATAAACAGAAATGATTATTTATTTTTACGTAGCAAATACTTGCGTTTAGACTAGAAATTTGTTTTGCAAGGATCGTGACGACAATGGATAAGTTTTTGATCTATCATCACAATGTATAGAGATACAGAGAAAAATAGAATAAGGAATCGACCCATTAGGGGTTCACCATAGCCGAAAAATTCAAAATACAAGCTTCAGCAGGAAAGGTCACGTTATCCGTGTTTTGGGATTCCGAAGGTGTAAGTAATAAAAGGGTCTACAATTACAGGTTCCAATTTAACTACCAAATTGTTCTTTTGAATCAGGATAACGCACCCAGTCAAACGCTAACTGAGCATTCGCCATTTCAGCCAGATTTGGCTCCTAGCGATTACCGACTGTTTTTAAAACTTCTTTTTTTGTCAAAAAATGAGGTGATGTGTACGGTAAATCCGTGACTTTTTTAGAGACCGTAGAATCCTTTTTTGGAAAGACGTTAGAAAAGCAAGAAAAACGATGGAAAAATATGTTGATCTTAATGGACACAATGTTGAAAAATAAATGTAAAATATTTGCAAATTTTCTTATTGTAAATAGGTAAGGGGTAGAGCAAAGGAATCAGCCCTCGTACTTTTTGTATTTAATAGAGCTAAATAAACTAATATATGCATATTTAAGAGACCATTCAAAATTTAACCAATCAAATAATGTGAAACGCGTAAGAGAATTAGAATCTCTATTTCATGTCACAATTAGTTCGTGATGCTCAAGTGTGTACAGAACAATCGTTAACATGTGTATTTTGTCTGGGAAAATTAATGACTCAACTGTTTCTATTTGTCAAGTAGTTAAGTGCAGCTCTTACGGACACTAAAACCACTAAAACAATAAAGAAGTGATATATTTATCTGGTGTAAAATATACGTTGTACTTAAAAGATACTTACAATTATTACATTATCGTTTTTACTACAATTAGTGGACGACCACAAATACAAAAGTCTTGTGTAATTTTCTGTTTACTATTAAAGATTTCACTTTACAAAATCTCTGTTATATTAATTAAAAGAACAACTAATTATAATTAAAAAATATGCATATTAAAACAGCAGGTACACGATTAATTTACTAATAAAAAAAAAGAACCCATAATACACAACAGCGAAAAAGCTACAGTCTAATAATGAAGCGTTTTTGTGTTGATGTTTCGAAACATGCCGTGAAATAAACTTACCAGAAAATTACGAAGGATAATTAATACGCTTACGAGTACCGAATAACTGAAAAAAGATGATTTTTATTTAGAGCATCGTTTCGAAATAAAAAAGGAACAAAAACCAACGAAATATCAAGCGCGACCGCACACTACACAAATACGATAGAAAATAATGAGTGAAGTAATGGGTATATCATCCAGCAATTTTCCTAGCTATTATAAGCACAAAATTACTATCTAAATCATAAAATTAAAAGCTGCGCCACAAAATTATAAAACATGTGTTACTTAGTAATAATAATATAAATAATATTCAATTGTATTGGTAAATGTCTAGATAATGGGTGGAATTGAAAGAGGAGGTCTCCCTCACCACTGTACCATAAAAAGTTCGTAGCGGTGTCACCCCCATAAAAAGTTATGGAGGTTGAAAGTTGATTATTTTGACAATTTTCATACACTATAATTCAAATAAAATTCAATAAAAAAATATATTTTCAAGCGGGTGGAGGTGGAGGGTCGAAAGAGGGTAATCACTTGAACAAAACCCGACAACCTAACCTAACCTAACCTGGCCTATTGATAAAGATATTTAAATAACGTTTTATATAACTTTCTCAATATTTTTATGTATTTTTCCATTAGTTTTACCTTTGAATATTGTTTAAGAATGACTATGTAAATATTTACATGCCTAGAAATGTATAAAAATTGGCATATTTATTAACACTGAACCCCCATAACTTTTAATGGGGGTGAGACCGCCACGAACTTTTTATGGCACAGTGGTGGGGAGACCTCCTTTTTCGACCCCCCCCATCCCCACCTAGACCTTAACCATTCTATTTAACCAAAAGTTATCTTTTTACAAACAGTTTTACAAAAACCAAAAATTAATTCTCTTATACCCTAAGCGCCAATTCTAAAGCAAAATAAAAACACACTTTTAATTTACACGCACTTAAATAATTCTATTATTCTTATCCCCATTCGTGCTCTACCTAATTCCCTGTACATTATTTCTACACTTATTCCCTGTACTAAATCTTGCCATTACACTTATTTCCTTTCCTCTTTCTAAATACCTTGGTACTCAGTCCCTCCGTATTACCTCGTTTACACCCACTACGTATCTAAACCTCTTTCTTAAATCCTCTTTAATTCTTCGACGCTCACTCTACTTTTTGTCCCTATATCCATTAACTTCTTCCACCATATTTACTTCTATATATCCCCATCTTCCAGCCTTCCCAACATCTCCTCATGTTTTACTACTCTTTTTATTGCTTTTTCCCACATCTTCCTACATTTTGTCTCCCATCTTCTTATGTAATCTGGCGTACTTGTTTCTAATTTTAATATGTATTTTAATACCCACTTTATATAACTTTCATATAACAATTCATCAAGTGTAATATGCGCATTCCTCATTAAATATATTAAAAGAAATTGAACGATTTATCAAAAGAATAAAAACTGAATCTTTTCCGAAAAACAGACACATTCTCCTGCTGCATTATATAAATGTATGATAATATACAATAAAAAGTACAACAAAAATAAAACAATAAATGAAACAAACTTTCCAAAAGATTTATCTAACTCAAAACGCAACTATTATTGCAGGAACTAAGCATGCTTACACACCGGCGGCAACTAAGAAAGTAGCACCATAACAAACAAAACTCTGCAGGTAACTCTCTAATGACAGTACTATAGTCCTAGAAGGGGATACGTCGACAGTCGCACCCTATTATCGAAGAAGGATAAGAAATGAAGCGTTTTACAGTGCCTAATGGTTTTGGTCGAAGTTCTGAGTTATGTATTATTCACACCAAAAGTTATATTTCTACCATAGAATTCAGGTGTGCTGGTCATTATTCGAGCCAAACCAGGAAATTCAACGAGCCATAAGCCTATAAAACGCAAACCCGTATGAATCCTGAATTTTTACTGCAGTTCTGGCCCGAACTATTCCCGACTGATTGTGAGTATGTGAACTGCTTTTTCCACCTCAGAACTCTCAAATGCTGGCAGTCTATCGACCCACAACAGGATATCTAGTGTCATAAGCTTACAAAACGGAAACTCATACAAATCATGAGCTTTTACAACAACTCTGGTCAGAACTACTCCCAACTGAGTATCTTACACCCCCCTAACTGATTCACCGCAGTAGAAATACGGCTTGCTGACCATATTTTGACAATACAGTTGAAAGCTATTTATCCTAATGACATTAGTGACCGTTCACATAATAGCGTACCTTGTTTTTGCAACTATTTTCAACCCCCTCCCCCCATTTGACACACTTGATTACCCGTGTCTTATACTCCTTCATCCCATGTCACGTTATGCCCACATTTCTATGTTTTGCTAGTAGCTATCTATCGAATTGTCATGCTACTCTGACGCCCTTCTCCCCCCATTATTAAAGTTCGTCACGCCACCCCAAGACTCCCTTCAACCTCGCGGTGAGACATGCATAATTCTTTTGTCAATGATAATTATATGTAGTCGTTTACTACGGCACCCTGCCCTCAAGGTTCTTTACGAATTTTTGTTCCTGGGTTAGTCAAAAACTTCTCACTCTTGAAAATGTCATCCACACAAGTCGACGGAACGTTGAGAACAAGACACCATATCAGATATTAATATTTCCGTTATGTATATATAATAAGTGTAAAATGAGTAAAGATATGTTGCCAAATATCAAAAAAGCGTACCAGAAATTTAGATGCTCATGTACTAATCTAATAATTCTCTTTCTAAAATCGTTAATTACTATGAGAAACATGATGAGAGGCAATAGCTTCTTTTTCTTTTATTACTTTTTTATTATGGGCTAGACAGAACGTCTGGCGATAGTTGATAAAATTCAGGTGTTCACTTTAAAATATTTATTTAGTCTACTTGCTCACTCAAACTTTGCTACACGGACGAGAAGAGCTACTTTTTAATTCTCTGAAAGTTCCCGAGCTCTCTCTACTAGTCCTTTCGTTTTGCCTCTTAAGAAGTTTCTTTCGCCTAATCTTCTGCCAGATTTATGGCGTCGATGACTGAATTTGAAAAATTGAACTAGATTACGTTTTATCTGCACTCCAACAGACTTAGCGGCTGGGTGTCACAAAATGAATAGTTCTTTACTCATTTTGAAAGTAAAACTTCTCTGTACTACCTATCTTCAAATTCCACGGAAAATAAATCAAATTTTCGTTGCTATGAATTGTTCTGATTACTGAAATTACATTTAAAATAAAATTACAAAACAAATAGATGTAAAAATCCGTTTAACAAAGGGGCAAATGAACTGGAACGGAAGTGTGCTAATGTCTATGGTTATAGGTGTAGGTCTGTAGGTATGTTTGTAATGGAAATCGATGCAGCTATCTCGTCCGATGAAACAGCAGTCTGTAACTTGGCTGATGATTAAAATGTCTAATAAAAATAAGACACTGCACCTTAAAACTACGTTCGATACCCATGATGTTGTCGTTCACCGGAAGTTTCAATTAAAAATCGCGAACATTGGAGTATTAAGATTGTTAAATGTCAATATTTGATCAAAAATAGTATGTGACTAAGCTCCCGTCTGTGGAATCACCTATTGTTAGAAAAAAATCCTCGGAATAAATGTGACTGCATCTAAAGGCCTTCGATATTTGTACTGTAACGAACATAAGTTGCATATAATGATTAAAAATGTTAAGTTGCTAATGATAGTAGTAATTTTTGGTAGAAAATGTTATCTATAATGGTTTGTTTCTGCGACTGGCATGTTTGAAGTGCTTAATGCACCAAGGGTTTAATTTAGATTATGGTAGGAAATTGACGTACATCAAGTGCTATCCACTACTAGTTTAGGTTAGGTTGTGATGGGAAAGCCTCACTGAGTGACATGTGTAAATGACTATACCTGTACACCACGGATAAAAACTATAAATCAAGGAGTAAGATTAGGTTGCGTATGTACGATTCGTTTAAATTTGAACGGGTTCATTTAATCAGTGTAAAATTAATTATAACTTACATTCGCCCTACTTAATTACGTTCAAAACCTAAAATTTTACTTCTAGGAAGTAGCTGTAGTTATTCAGGAGCTACATATTTTCTCTCTAATAATCCTACATATTGCTACTATATTAGTTGAACCCATTGCGGTTTAGACGTTGTAATCACTCTAATAAATGGGTTCGACCTTCAAAATATTAAAAGCGTATTTGAACAACAAAGCACAATGGAGCCGCAAAATTCTTGAAGGAGTATTAGTATAAATTTATGATCGGTAGGTAAAGCGAAAATTTATAAAAATTTAACATAAAATGCTTTCACTATCGTATTGTATTTACTAAAATGTAGGCGAATACATTCTAAAATATTCGTATTTGTTTCTGAAAATATTAAACGGAAATAACAAGTTATTTTTATATAAAAATCATCTGATTGATATTACGATTTCATCAAACGATTTGAATTGTGTACCTACTCCGTTTAATAAGTCAAAAGCAATAGGTATTTCTTTTTTGAAGTGAAAGATCTTTGCCAAAATATGCTAACTATACACACATATTTATGAATAAAATTTTTTACAGATGAGTATTTAGGAGTCATAATAATTCTCTGACTACGCACCAAACGACGATTCCTTTTTTAAAATAGCTTTAGCAGAACCCGTATATATTAAAGAGATACTTGGAATTTTTGTAGCGTTAATTCAATGTACAATGTATCAATGAATTAATTTTACCCTTTATAGATGATTACTTGCTGGTAACTTATTTGTTGAGTACTGGTGCGTAAAACCGGGGGGCCGGGTTCGATACCCGAAGAGGGAATGACAGCGGCAACAATTTTTCCGCATTAATTTGAAGTTATCTTATCATGACTAGACCTTCATGCCTGAGAAGGTGTCCTACCAACCTATCTCGCCTATTTTTTATTGACTTCCATAGAGTCCTCTGTTCTCCTATTCTTTCCAATACCTCTTCATTTCTAACCTTTTCTAGCCACGATATCCTCATAATCCGCCTATAACACCACATTTCGAACGCTTCTAACCTTTTCTTTTCCGCCGCGCCCGCTGTCCATGTTTCGCACCCGTTCAACGCCGTGCACCAAACATACACCTTTAACAACCTTTTTCGAATTTCTAAATTAACCGTTCGCGAGCATAGAAGTGACTTAGTTATCTGTAGTGGGTAAAATTAATTCAAAAATTAATTCATTAATACCCATATTAAACTTTTATATTAAAGTTTCCTATATGTAAGTATCTTATTTCATGCAGCGTAAATGTCCGAAGAATAGAAAGGATCTTAATTTAAGATGCACTGGTGTGCGTTAAAACCACCAAGCCAGCTGAAGAATGTCTGTTATTTGTCAAAACACCATGACAACATAGTTAATACGTAATCCTAAAATGTAGCATCGTGCTACAGATGGCGTTCACTGTGCCATTTGTAGTATTTTCTGAAACGCATAGTTAATATTCATTAAGAGTGAAATTATTACGATTACCTAATGATGAATAGATATAAGATGAATGAAATCACATATTGTAATAATAAATAAAATGGCTAAGATATTTTGATGGAAATCAGAATCATTCATTTTGACTTTTAAAACAAACAATCTATGTACACTTCCTACATATTCCCTGCGAGCACAGATCATAACGGATCAATAAACATTTGGTAGAGTTACCATTTTTGATTAACAAAAGAGTTTCCCACCGATATATTCGATAACGATAATATTTTAGCAGGAATAGTAACTATAAAAAAGCTTATTTTCCTAAAATTTGAATGCAATAGTAGTCGAATTTCTATCTTAAAAGTGGACACGAAAGAAATTAGTTTTCTCGATAAATCTTAGTTTATTGAGGCAAATTTATCACTTTGAAAAATCAGACCCCCTTACCTTTATCGAAAAAATAATTCTATAAAAACAATTTTCGATTAAATCATTAGAAAAAGTTATAGAAGAAAAACGAAAAAAACATGAAAACACCCACCTTCAATTGTTTATAAACAAAATTCCTCAGACCTGTGAGCACAAAATTATTAATTATGTACGTAAATTTTACTAATTAATATATGCCGAAAAAAGCGTCTATTCCAAACTTTTCCAAAAAAATGGCGATTTTTCAGCTACTTCGCCTGGACTACTACGTTCGGTTTCCAATTCGCCGCTACTGTATACTCATATTATACATATACACACACGTTTCTACCTCTTGGAACTAATTCAATAGAATTGCGGAAGATCTCAAAGAGACATATTGCCTATTGATATGCCATATTGAGCGCACATTTTATTTATCCGCTAACCAATAAACAAACGTTACAAGCAGAAAAAGAAACCAAATAAGTAAATATCGATGGAAATACTGCTAGTGTGATATTAACCGTTATATAACGAATAATAAAACGTATAGGTAGTATATCAGAAAAGTAATAAATTTTCATACTTGGAACGATTTGTTTAGCGAAAGATTCGCAGCAGGATATGTGATGAAATAATATTGTTAATTATTCGTAACGTACATTACTACTAAAATACTTTATGGTAAAAATAGAAAATGGAGCTAATGCATAAATTACGATTTAGCGCTCTTTATTGTGGCAATAAAACCTTTGACAAAACATAAACGACAAAGTTATAGTCGGACGTTACGAGAATTTTCAACACGCTCTCCTACAAAACTATAATTAAACGAGAGATATAAGAAATAAATAAAAAATCCTCGCTTTTTTACATGCTACACGCAAAAACTTTAGTTATTATACCATTCTGTCACCGTAATATGTCACTGATAACAAGTAACGTACATACCTATCCGCAACTGACACATACAGGAAATTCCCCACAAAATAAACGAATTTAATTTGAATTTTCCGGCGCTTCCACCAATTTTACAGTTACTTAAGAGAATTTTGAATTATTATTGTTATTCTCAATAAAGATTCATCTTAAATTTGAATAATAATATTAACTTATAGGAAAAAGAGAAAAATATTCGATCCAATTAAAACTAAATACAAATCGAAAGAAACACAAGCGTATCATAAAAACATTTAACAAATAATTTAGTATAGTAATCAATAAATAATACAAATTACGACAAACGACCTATACCAATACAACCTTAATTACCAATTTTCATTATGCAGGTTTTTTGTTATACGTATTAAATTAACTATTATTGCTAGTGTTTTTTTCTTTTTTCTCCGGTAGAATTACCCGACACTGCTGCCGGCCAGATCCTAAAAAAAAAATGCTGGATCCGCCGCGTACAGGATCCAAACCGAGTACCCCGACCCATTCCTAATTTACATACGACAATAAAAAATTCATGCCTTGATATCTCGAAGATTACTATTTACACATAATTAGAAAATTAACAGATTTCTGGACAGAACAGATCCGAAAAACATAGGTATATTGTGGAAAGGTCTCGTTAGACATGTTGAAGTTTTAAGTATACTGGAAAACTCTATGCTGAAATAATAGAATCGATCTATCGTCGTTTACTTGATAATTAAATTGCACGAGGCAAGACTTATTCTTAAGTTCCGTGCTTGAAAAGCAATACGGAACCTTTTGTAGATCATTTACGCATCCGTCTATCCGTCTGTCATTGCAGATTTCCTCAAAAAAAAAAAATGAAACGTTGAAACTTGAAATTTGGCATAAAATTGACCCACTTATTTTGCATTAGTTAACATTTTAAAATATTTACGTAAATTGATGAAGGAGCAAATTAAGCATTTTTTTATTTTACAAATTAGGTGTATCATATTCAAAAGAGCTTATTATGAAGAATACAATTGTTTTTTAATGCCTATGTATATTTTTGCATAGCATAAGGAAAGAATATTTTGAACATGCAGAAATAGAACATTCTCTATCTTATTTCCAAATCTACTGGGTCTACATTTTTAAAAAAATCAATTGCGCAAATGTAGGCTTTCATCGCCGGTGTCCACTACTACTAGTACTTTCTAGCTTGTTGACTGTGGTCGTTGAGATTTTACTCCTAAATACTGGTCATAATATAGCGCCTTACTTAAAATATATAAGAACAAGAGCATTGTAATGAAAATACTAGATAAAAAAGCTAAGGCGTTCATAGCCGGTGTTATTTGAATAGTGGTCGATATTGAGACCTGATGGACGTGGTCTAGGAGCTAGGACTGAGACACCAAATTAGTACAACCACAGGGCTTTTCGATTTCGGTACGTTCCTTGGTGAGAACCAACAGGTGTTGGCGAAACGTCGCATAAATGACTCCATTGGTGTTCTCAACTAAGGGGTCATCTACACAGTACGTCACATGTAAAGAGAGGGGGAGGAGTCGACGAAGTGTGACATTGTGTGACAAGGGGTGGGAGAGGTCCTAAGTTTCCTGACATCACATTTCACAATCTTATATACTTGTTTAAGCGATCGTAGTCTACCATTTTCCATGATATAAGGCCACTAACTAACACCAGTAACAACACCAGAGGCAACAAGAAGTTTTGCCCATCGCAAAGATGCGCCCTCAAAGAATTGCCGCTAGACGTGTCAGACAAAATTCTTTGTTTGGATGATGCTGTATGGTTGTATGAAAAAGATGTTGACATATTAAATGTTCCTGACATTACCAATTTAAACGAGATTATAAATAATTTGAACGAATGAGTTCAAAGTCCATGGAATTCAAGATGATTAAGTTTGTAACTTCCATTAATATAATTAATAATTTATTGTTTTGTTAATTTTTTCAAATATTTGATTTGATGTTGATTGTATTAAAAAATAATTTAAATGGAAATAAAACTAATTTCGGAATTGCTCTTTTAATTTAATAATTTCCAGATGTAAAATTGCAATATATGCGACGTGTCACATTAAGGTAGGGGAGGGTCTTCACAAATGTGACCAACTGTGATAAGGACGGGGGAGAGGTCAAAAAATCACGAAATTAGTGTGACGTACTTTTTGGACGACCCTTAAGAAGGGAAATCAATCTTAACCCACGGCACTTATGTCCAACTTGGATACTTCTGAAAACTAATTTTACTAACCTTTCCCATACGTTCACGCAACCGCAGCCGCTAAAGCATTTAATTAGCATTCAATATACAAATGTACATACTTGCAACTGTAACATTTACGTAGTTCCTTTTCAGTGATTGATTTACATTCGCGATCAATAAAAACCAATTGAAATCGATTAAAACTAATGACAACAGTAACAAATGCAAAGCGTGAGAATTAAATCGCAAATACATGCGGGCCCGTATTCTCTTCACTATACAATATGTATAATTTATACATACAAAATATAAAAGCTTTGGTATCACCGTTTTTACATTACATTGGGCTTACTATCGCGAGTAAACACTTCAAATTTCACACACAGACACCGAGCAGATATAAGTGCCCATCATTTGAAAAGTGAAAGATAAACCAAATCAGTAAACATTGACGATACTGCTACTGATTTAATCAGATTTTGTGAGGCGAGCACGAATTAGACTCCGACAGTTTTATATAGCTAAATAGGTACTTAATGTGCAAATACATACGCGTAGGTAACCCAATAAATTTCAGCCATCAATACAATTTGAAAACCATCCAATACATAGCGCCGGATAGAAATACTTCTTTACGCGAATTACTACAAACAGTGTGGTAAACACCATATGTAGACCATTGCTACATTTTGTGGAATTCAAAGATGTTCAAAAGGTCAATAAGGATATCAGATTTAGGTCAGGGAATAGAGCTTTAAAAGTAGTCATTTTTGCGATAATTAATAACATGAAACGAACTATGCAGGATTATAGAAAACGATCCAGGAAACAAAATGTACTTAAATAATAATACTCACTTATTTGTTAAAATAAATGACGTTAGAAAACCGTAAAAAAATTTAAACGTTTTCATTTTTTCGATCTACGTCAAAAACGATGGATTAATTTGGACGGTTTCTATATTATTATTTACAACACTTTCGACAATATTACTTAAATATTGGACTAAAAACGCAACTTTAACGGCATTATAAAGAAAAATTGTGAACGTAGTACATAAGAGTATTTTACATGTAATTTTTATAATTTAGTTAAGATTTCTTCCCGATATCGAATTAATACCGACTATATGTTACATCGAAGACGATCAACATCATTAAGGGCAGTACAACTGTAGGGATAGATATATATAGATATATATATACTTATATATATATATAGGGGCAAAAGATTAGTGTGCTTAGATTTGCAGATGATATAGCAGGATTGGTATCTAGCAAGAAGTTTGAGGTAGCCTTAAATAAAATGGAAGCGGTATTGACAAAACAGTATTCCAAAAAATAAAAAAAAGTAAAACAAAAATACAGGAATGCAAGGGAAGAAAAAGTAGGAAAAGAACGAATATAAAGATAGGAGACGAAAGATTAGAAAAAGTGGCTGATTTTAGGTATCTAGGAAGTCAGATAAGTCAGGACGGACAGGCAAATGATTAGAAAAAATAGAAGAACAGAGGACTCTAAGGAAGTCAATAAAAAATAGACGAAAGGATAGAGGTTGATAGGATACCTTCTCAGGCATGAAGGTCTAGTTAGAGTCATATTAAAGGTAGAAACAGAAGTTAAAAGGAGTAATGGTAGATCTAGATTAGATTACTGTTGGGATGTTGGATGTTCTAGTTTTAGGTAAATGCGAAGATTAGCTCAGGATAGGAAGGAGTAGAGATGCGTGTCCAACCAGTCTTAGGACTGACGACCTTATGATGATGAGTAAAGTAAGTAGTAGTTTTACAATTACAATAACCAAAATTGATTGTGCAGTGTACCAACTATTAGTTGCATATTTGCAAATAGGTTATCCAATTTTTTTCTCTCACGGAATCTGTTTATTGCTAGGTCGATTGAAATACAATTGCAATGTGTAGTTACGTTGATAGTTAATTCGGACAATTTCCTGAGCACTTTTGTTTTGCATGAAGACCCAAAATACTTTGCCTTTTAATGAAGTAGAAAATGATTCAATACAAGGCTCGTTATAGATTCGGCAAACTCAATTTATGTTCTAAAAATTAGGTATCTATTTTCACAATTCCAACAACTGATGCAAAATTTGAACTTGTATGGGACCTTCAAATTACTCCACCGGATTCTGACAACTGCAAATAGGGTAATACTCTATCCCTACTATACACAATTAAAAATTCAATTGGAAATTTGTTTGACAAAACCTATAATGCGCCGGGACTTTTTCAAACTTGATAGCTGGATCGTTTTCTTCGTAATGTTCGTATAAAAATTAAAATAAAAACAAATGCAACTTTCAAATTATATCTTTAACCGTCAAATGCAGGCCTAATAAATTATTAATATAGGAAACATATTTTAAATGTAATATTTACTTACAATCCCTCCTTCTCCGAGAAAAACAAGTAGAGAAGCACTTACCTGAAACAAAAAAAGAAACATTAATTAAACTATCGTCTATAATTTAATTAAAACATTTAAACAATAGAAATTATAATTGTAACAATTTAAATTCCGTTTTCAGAATTTCATTAATTCATTACGTTATAATAATAAACATACGAAATAATTAATTTAATTGGACCACATATCTTTAATTTTCCATTGATCATAATTAAACTGTACTATTTGATTTACTTACACGTTATTATTGCCCCAATTATCTAATTTTATTTCTATTTCGTATGTATGTCTAAAAATAAAATAATACTAAGCAATGACCATAATAATCAAGTTGCGGCGGCATTGTTTGAAAACTAATCATTTTGACGAATACAATTAATTAATTCTATTGATGTAAGATGTAAAGCCAGTCAAGGGTAACAAAAATATGATCGTTTTCATTAAAAAAAAAAACTTAATTATAAAAACGTTTACAATTTTTGAATGTTAGCAGGTTTTTACAATTTACTCAACTAGAATGTTTCCTTAATTATTATTCCAAATCTTAAAACTATACGCACTATCTTCTGTTTTCCGCTTCGCAACTATTCTTTTATTTCACTCATGTGGGATGTTCTAGTTTTAGGGAAATGCGAAGATTAGCTTAGGATAGGAAAGAGTGGAGGTACGTGTCCAACCAGTCTTAGGACTGACGACCTTATGATGATGACTTTATTTAATTGTTTAACTCGCCATCCGTCTAAACCATTTTTAATCCCAATTGAATCTATAGGCGTCAGTAGCTTTAAATTCTCAAGTACTTTACTTATTTTCGACTCCATTTCGAAGATTTGCACCCTTAAAGAAATTTTTTCCTCATATCCTCGAGATACCTAAATGGGGGTTCCCTCACCGTGTACTATAAATCCGCTACTCTCAATTCATTTCTCCAAATATACTTAGNCGAATAAGTCTATAGAGATGGCATTAATAGACTGGAACACCGCTATGAGAAATGTATCAGCCTTGGAGGAGATTATGTTGAGAAATAAAAAAAAAAAATTTTTAAAAACCTTGTTTTTCTTGGTCAGGCCGGAAACTTATCAATCCACCCTCGTACTTAGGCGCATCGAGAATGTTGGCAGTATTTAACATATTTCGCGGTGAAGTTTATAACATTGCTTGTCGTCCTACCTAATTAAGTTCTATTTAAAAATGGTCGCGCATATTTTTTGTGTCGGCAACCGGAAATCGATCTAACTACAGAGAAACATACACAGGTGCTATTAACGACACAAGCAAGTAAAAGAGTCATTTTCCACATTACCATGTAATCGATGTTTTTTAAATATTCAGATTTGTACCACACAATTTATTTAAGAGTCAATGCAAGATAGTGATATGATAGGTAACGTTCGTTATATTTATTTATACGTGTTAAATAAAGCACGGTCACAAGTCCACTATAGTATACGTCCCTTCACACGTGATACTCAGTTAGAAACAGTCTTTAGTGTTTACTTTAGCTACCTGTAGCGGTATATATTGGTAACAAAGAAAAATTCATGTAAAAGCAAAAAGCATCAAAAGGTGCACTTTACGCTGTAATTTGAATCACCCCCATAGTCACGTGACAGTGAGTAATGACATTACATTACTTTTGCTTTAATAACACGGTATAAGTGAGTTACATCTCACTGTTCTCTCTTATTTAAAATAAATTCAATGCCGATTGAATTTTTCCGATATCTTTTTTGTTTTCGAGAAAAGTCGTTTAAAATTTGGGTCCGTACGCGAATTATTAAGTTGGTCTAGAAACAATTGAATTTTCTACAAGCGATCATAATAAAAATTTTAGGGCACTAAGCGAAAGGCATTGTTTTTCACGTTTTAACTTAGAAGCGATTCAATTTTGACATGTTTATTAGTAAAAGTTCAATTATTTCTCGTTCAACTCAATATTCGCACACGGCCCCGAAAACTGAAACAGATCTCAAAATCAAACGGCATTAAATTTCTTTTAAATAGACGAATCCATCAGTGAGATATAAGTAACGTGACCATACGTCCCGTTTTAAACGGGCCCTTCCCTTTTTTCGGTTATCGATCCCGTTGTTTCAAAAAAGCTCCGGGACCCACAAATGTCCCATTTTCCGAAACCGTGTGAAAATTATGGAGCTCGCCGGACGCGTCAATCAATTTGGTTCAGAAATAGACCAAACAGTTTCTTCCATTTACGGTTCGTAGTTGAAATTGAAAGATAATAAATAGCACTGATATTAACGAAAATTTGTGATAAGTATGGCTTCAGAATTTTATAAAACAATTGAATATCTGGAACAGTGGACTTACTCTCTTACCGATGAAATGGAGATATTTCATTGGAAAAATTTAAAAATCGTTCCAAAAGTACTAGATGATCCGATTGAGATGGGATATATATATATATTGATTGTAATAAAGATACAGAAGTATTTGACGAACTTTCATTATTTCATTCATCGCATGCAGTAAATCGTGTCGTTATCGCCCTGTGTGAAAGTGGCCTAACTGTCGTAGTATGCTGCATAAGGCCTAGCGCGCACCGCGATTTTTTAGTCTCGAAAATGTAACAGGCTAATAAATGCAAGTGCGCGGATGAACGACATAATAATTGCTACGATTAAAATATCCTATTTTGCTTACAACGTGGTGTTGCAGATGTAGAACGAATCGTACGCGCACTTGCGACTAAACTGTCGCAACTCACTGATGTTCTGTGTATAGTTAATGAATCCATTTGTGGTTATCAAATATGTCAGATTATGAGTCCTCTGTTGCAAAGGAAGAAAAAACGTCACATTGTATTTTGGATATGGAAAAAATTATATCCGAAATTGAGAAATGAAAATTGACCTTTAACTAAGCTCTGATTTATGATAGGATAGAACCAATATTGTTTCTTCTGCTTCCTTTTATTATTAGCAGTAAAAATGCCACAATACTCACTGTTTCTGAGACGCTCATATTACAACTGACTAAAATTTATTTGCCTGTTGCAGTATATGAGACCGAGAATAGTTGCCGCATATTATCGTTGAATAATTGGTCCACATGGAATCTCTCAATAATGTTACTATACCTATACGTGATGTGAATGTTAATTAAATGTTAACATATGATGATATTGTTTGTCGAAAGAGTCAGAAATCACACCGATAAAAAAAAGCTTTGTAGGAGCTAGGAATATCTTCTTTACTTTTGACTTTATTTATTTCGAAATGGAAACGTGTCAGATTTATCAGTAAATGTTTTTCTGAAATTTAAAAAATGAACCATTCGTTTTACCGTTATTCCATTATGAATGTTTCGTCAATCTACGACGGAACATCCTTTTTTTTTACTAATTTCATTTTATGTTTATAGGTAATTAGCCTATAATGAGTAGATACAAAATTTTTAGAAAAAAATAATTCATTTAAAATTCAGAAGTTTGGATTACATTTAACATTAGTGAGATATATCCTACGAAAAAGACGTTTTTGGCATTCTTTTGGAAGTTTAAAAGAACAACTGTTGCTGGAAAATAGAGACATTTTACTCATCATGAATTTGCAACAACTGATCTCATTAATTCTTTAATAAAGTATAGAAAAGTTGAAGAATTAAGGCAGAGTAGCGATCTGTATATCAACCAACTGAGACCGCACATGGTGGCACCCGGAGCAAAACAGGCCTACCAACCATTCTCTATGCCCTAATCGTAGGATAAAACCTTCGAAATTTATGCGTACCCAACTGTTTGCCTTGTACAAAATAGTTGACATGGAATTGGCTATCTACTTGACTTGCAAAGTTAAGAAAGAGTAATGCTTTAACGTTCTTTACTGTAACTGTACTAAACGTTCCATGTGTGTTCGACTCTTGTTACTTAAGAGGTCTTTTAGAATGATAAAAATCGTCCATCAACCACGCGATTACCTAACGCGACACATACGTATACCGAATACCTAAAATTCTTAAGTAGCGAACAAAAATGCGACCAATTTTCAAACGTAAGATTAAAACGGACAATGCGTCGTTAAAATGGAAATCGAATTCATTAAAACAGTTGCACACTTTATTGCGTAATTGCGGAAACTGAAAAATTACACCTGTCTACCGGTACATGATTAGAAGTATGCAAATTAACCATTTGATTGCCTATAGAAAAAAATAATGTCACAAAGCGCAACATTAAAAATCTTATCGGTCAAAAATCGAAGAGCGAAATTATATTTTCAGTAGTTTACTTTTACAATTAGTTAAGAAATAATGAAGAAAAGGTTGAGATATAGGCTATAGATATTAGTATTTCACCCTAGAAGCGCGAGCTCCTTTTTTTATCCAAAATATGGAACTGCTTATGCTTGTAGTTTTCCAACGAGTATTAGACAGTGATGAAGACCTGGTTTTTTGTTTGTATCATTAATTGAAGTAATTACTAAAACAGGGTTCCGAGAAATTGATTTATCAATTTTTATACTAAAAAGACAGCAAATGCAAAAACTAATAGAAAGTTTTCATATTAGTCAAGTTGCCAAAAAATTATTGCAAATCATTTTGGAGAATTGATTGGTTCAAGAGAAATTCTTGGTACAAAAAAAGAGAAAATATTTATGCCGTAATAATAAAGGTGAATTTTAGACGTTATTTGATTATAAAAAGCTTCGTATAAATCTCTTTTGTTTGTCAAATAGAATGTTTGCAATAATGGTAATTTTTACACTTTTGCAGTTTCACCCAGACAGATCTGCAAAACTAGCTTTGTTGGAACCGACTTTGTTTTGTTCTAAAACCAATCTATAATATAGAATAAACCATTCCAAAAAAAAAAAAAAATTCCTATAACATATAGAATCTTTGTTTCAAAAACCTATGACGATTTTGATTCAAGCAGATTTAAAAATTAGAGAGGTTCCAAAGTTCAACATAAGGTATCATTAAAAATATGCAATAGTATTTTGATAAATATGTATAGTAGTGGCAAATCTATGATAGTATCATTAGAAATAGATTAACGAGAAGTATAATTAAAAGAAAAAAATTAAAAATATTTTAAACGATCTACTTAACTTGCAAGGAAAGGAAAATTTTACATCGTCGTCATTCCTATGAAATTACAAACGCTTCTAACCTGAAAATATACTTTCGTGTGATATTACGCCCAATTTTTTTAAAAATATTTAATAATTTGACCAGTTGATACAAGTAAGCGATTGAATATTGGCTTAAAATCCACAACACAATCTTAAAGCGTCAGTTAATTTAAAGAGGGATTTTTAAGAATAGAATGCCGTTCCAAAACGCATGAAAATAATGTTGAAAAATTAGTGTTGATGTTTAAAAATGTTAAAAACAAAGGATAAATGTCTCCAGATATATTGTAAAGAAAAGATATGGATTCTGGATTCATAATTATTTTAAATTATATCAAATAATGGATTTTAAAATCTGTTCTCCCTTTACAAAGTGGATGTCAACAAACCCTTCTGCAATCCCAACTTTTAATTAATTTGGGGTAATAATAAGGAAAAATTTGTTATTGCTATCACACTCTTGCTGGGAACCGAACCCTGGACAAAATTGAGAAGGAATTTTCAAATTAATATTTAATATTAACCACTAGGAATTTAAATATGTTTCAAATACAACAATCAACTTTGGAAGATACGTTTTCAACAATATATTATGTGGATTTAAAGAACCGTATTTGCAGTTAGTTCATTCTCAAGTTTAAAATCCATTGATGTACAAAAGCTTTTTATTTTAAGACTTTCTTGTCGTTAAATGTTTCTATAGGGGTCATCTTGTTCTGTGTTTCGCCTAAACAAACATTTATCGTATGAAAAAGACAAAAACCGTTAAAGCAATAGCAACAACTGTACAAAAGAACATTTCCATTTTTGTGGCAAGAAGAAGAGCATCCACCTACACAAACATTACCGGAGTGATCGAACAAAGAGCGGCAGTAATTTCAAAAAAAAAAAAGAAAGCAAATCGTTTAGTAAACAGACTATTCGATAAGTCAACAATGTATGTACATGTGTATGTATTTGATTGCGAAAATAAACTCGAATCGGCAGTAAAACATTTGTTGTTTTTAAACAAACCAACTTTAACCATTTCTCCATTACAATCGTTTTTCACTTATTCTATTTAACATATTTGCTTGTAATCCTACGCGGAAGTATCTACCTACTGAAGTATTAAATTTAAGAATGCAAGATAAATTAAATTCAATAAATAATAAATACGTATACGAGCACAAAACTTTGTAATGCCTAAATCTAGGTACGTATTAAACAAATTTATGTAAATAGATAGTGTAATTTAATTCTTTCGTAATCCTACGATTTTCATGATTTCGCAACGTCATACACCTGTTCGACATTTGCGATCTACAATATAAACAGCTGCTAACAAATCGGATTATACCACTCTATTTCATGCTGCAATTTGTACATAACATAACGTTATAATCTTCTGTGACGCTACGTTTAATGCATGCCTTGTATCCACCGTACCGTTCACTCAATAAATTTTGTTGCATTTATGTAAACATTTTTAGACAATTTGACAATACAGTAGTCATAACAAAACAGTTTTGGATTTTGGAAGTCTAAATTGTTCTACGTTAAACGAAAACCTCTAAATTCATAGATTCAAGTTCATAGATGTTTTATTTCTGACTAGTGTGAGAGCAGAACAGGGCGCTGAATATTTTGCACAGTTATAATTATCGTAAAGTTTATGAGTAATAAGAACTTACTTTATGCATAATTAGTTACCAAATTTAAAACTAATTTACTGATGACTACTGTAGACAGAACTGATACCAAATCAACTGCATAAAAGAAATTAAGTTGAGATCTTCTAATGCCGGTCGTATTTTTTCGACCAATTCTAGGAATAGTCGCTCGGTTACGACTTTTGAGTACATACTTTGAACTAGAGTATAATGTTACGCGCACATTGGGACTGTTTTGTCGTCCAACAGTTTAGTCGCCCATGTAAAGTCAGTGGTAATATACGAAAACGCGTGCATTAACAGACATAATAGTTTGCAAACTTTTCAGTCGAGTCTTACCACAATAACCTGTACCCTGTACCCAATTTTTCTTTCTTTTGGGTGTTTCATTCCCACCAGCCAGTAACGCTGGTGGGCGGGCAGTCCTTCCGGACTACGCGGAAGGTAAGTGAGATGAGATGAGACGGACGAAATGAAGACAGAAGATAATGAAATATTATCTGTGGAATTTGCCTAAGTGATCCAAGGAAATCACAGAAAAACTTGGACCAAGGCAGACGGACCCGGAATCGAACCGGCGTCCTCCCGAATGCTAAGCAACGGTCTAAACCTCTAGGCCATGGCGCTCGGTCCTGTACCCAACCAAACAGTTGCCCAACAGACATACAGTATAGGACAACAGCATTTGTGCGCGCACATGATGACAGAACAGTTGAGTTTACTATTTTGTAATTTTAAAATAATATTACCACTACTTCGTTAATAATGATCTGCGGTGGCTATCATTGATGGACAAGCAGATTTTACCGAAAAATTGAAAGAATACCAGCCTTATACGACAAAAGTAAAAAAGAATACAGTGAATGTAATGCGATGAAGCTTGCCACACCCATTCTGTGGAAGTTAAAAGACTTTCTAGGATATGTACACAAATCATGATATACCTGATTTAAGTGGGTCCGTAATAATAGTTGCCTGGTTTTTGAACGAATCCAATATCTTCATTTTTATGTTCTTTTTTTGTCTCTACCAAATTCATTTTAACATAGCCTCAGATGCAAATTATATCTCTTGTAAGCAACAAGTTTAGTTTGTTTGCGCGCACAGCACCAAATAGTTCGTTTAATAATGCGCTCATAACTTATGTGTGCGTAATTCGCTACACATCATCTCAATAGCTCAGGATGAACCAATGGACTAGTATTGTCAAATTAACAACCCTTGTTGCGTTAAAGCTTTGTATTTTCCAAAACACAACACTATGTACAAAAACTTAATGTATAAAACCTTAACCTACACATAACCTTGTTTATGTGCAGATTTCCCAAAATTGTATTCCTTAAATTATAAACCCGATACGAGAGCGCCTACTCGTCATGAAAAAAGTACTTCTATTTCTGAAATTATTTCCGAAAAACTGCCTGCCTCCTCCTTGAACCTTTTTTTATTGCCACTTGTTTTCAAATTTCAATCTGCCTGCATATAACCCATAGTGCCCCAAAGAGAAAGTTAGCAGGTATAATCCCAGTCCTTGTAAATGTATATTTTTCAAAAAAGAGCAGACCAAATATTTTCTCTAAGAAATCTGAACAAATTACTTAGAACGATTAAACTGTTGTTGAACAATTTAGTTGTAGTGTGCGCTTAGCCTAAACGATCAAACGTAATAGGAATGCGCAACCGGTACATGACCGAAGCGTTCTTTTCGAACTTCTGGTAGTATTCAATCGAATATTAAAAAAGGAACTACCTAACTAATTGACGAAACTATATAATTCGGGCTCCAGACAAAAATTACACTAAAAAACCTTTTTTAGCGAGTTTAAAGTTCAGCTAGATTAATTAGATTTTTTTTTAATATTCCATTTTTCATCTTCGCCCTCTGTGCCTCCTGTCTTTGACATTTTTTTCCTCGACTTGTGCCGTGTGACCTTCCTTCGTAAAAATGTTCGAGATGCTGAGTAAACGGAAAGATGGATAACAAAGTGATCCCATAAGGGTTTCTTTTTCTTAAAGAATTCGCTGAGAAATACATAATATTTTGCTCGTGGAAGAGAAAGGCGTCCAAACCGAAAAAATATTTTCTTGGATGCAATATTCAAGTATGCATACTTGTGTACAGGTAGTTATTGTTGTGTAAGATATGTAATTTTCGTAATAGAAGAAAAGAAAAGTAAACCCGACTAATAACCCAGCTTTTGTTAGAGGTTTTTTTTAAGTATCCTATAATAAAATTCAACATTAAAAATTAATGTGATACATAACAAATACAGTGCTATCAGGAAGTTTTAAAACAACGATTGCGAATAAGCCTTACTAACACAACTCCACAATAAAATTAATATAAATTAATTTAAGTTAAATTCCATTAAAAAATTGTTATTCATGGTTTTAAAACTCTAGTCGCAAATTTCGTATCTGATTGTGAGAAGTGTCCTGCTATTTTATGGTTATTAGTCGGGCGAAATACAGGACAATTTAAATTTTAAAACATTCGTTTTAACGTAATAAAAATGATACTTCAGTCAACAACTAACAGTGCTAGAGATGTGAAACTTTATGGAATCCTTAAACTGTCAACGAGAAAACAAAAAATACATTGTGGGGAAACAACTCACAACGACAATAAAAATTATTAGCAAAATCTCGTATTTTCGCTTGTATTATACATACTAATACATATCTACATAAAAACCTGTACATAAATACAAGTGAAACTTCTGCATTTTATTTAAGATTTCATACACATGTATTTATTTTACAAATAAATTTTATTTAAATTCTTATTCAATGCAACATCTGCAATTGCAAAAAAAAACAAAAATTGACGATCTTTTTCTAAAAAATCACGATTTTCATGATTATTTTTGTAAATCTAATTTGTAAGTATTTATTGATATTTCCCATTTTCTAACAATTCTAACTATTTACAGTGTGCGGATTCATTCATTCAGATATAAGAAACACACTTACACAAGTTATTAATTAAGTTAATATTTGGTACAGTCCCCCTTTATGTATTAAAAAAAATTTAAAAGTTCNAATAATAAAAATTAACATAAAAATATTTCTAGGTTTTCTTTTATAAACAAATACATTTTTAAGTGTCCAAAATAACTTCATTTTCTAAAATTAATCAAGATCTTATTTCAAAAAAAATTAGATTGATTAAAATGATTTAAATTGTGATTTCAATCGACTGATTTAAATCTCAACCAGGACTACAAAATACAGTATGATCGAAATACTACAAGAGTCACAAAACAGAATAACTGAACTAATACTTTAATAGTGTTCGTATTCAAGTACCTTGCTTCTAACTTATTTCTTCCGCCCGCGCAAATAGTAACTGGAAAATCACACAGTTCAGATTTAGAGTATGGAACTAAGAAGACCGTAATCAACCCCGGATGCTCTACAAAAGTATCTTAACTAACCCTTTTGGAAATCCATAACTGTAAATCTTACAACGATTTTTGATTTAATAAATGCCACTGAAATGCAGGGTGATCCCTACACAAGGTTTATAAAAACTCATTTTTTGGTTTATATACACATCGATGTTTCAAAATTTCCTGACGAGACTGTAGTATACATATTTGTATGTAATATGTACATTTTATCTTGTTGTGGGAAGTAGCTTTCGTGATTTTTATGTAACACTAGAAAGAAGTGCTCGTCTTGCCGTTTTATTACGGTAACCCACATTACTCTACCTCGCACAACAAATATTCCTACATACACGTTGTTGTAGCCCCACATTAAAATACAAACAGCCCATTCGTTCCTTGCATGATGCATACTTATATTAAATGTTCGTAAATGTATGTAGATACTGAGCATAAATATGTATGTTAAGTTGGCAAGCACGTATGTTCTCCTTACATAAATATTCATCATAACGTGCAAAATCGGTGCGAACTGTGCCATCGACTGTATTCTGATACCATCCCCTGTTCTGTCTCTAAACGTTCGATAAAAAAATTGTTCCTGTTTCTGCAACACAACTAGTGTGATAGCATAGCATAGCAAATGTACATACAACCAACAATACACCCGGTTGGACAGTTAGACCCGCCCAGTTTTTTCCGATTGTAATACGTCAAAATTGCTTTTTGAAGTAAAACTTTTTTACGCACGGTAGAGTAAGTTCGTTTCATGCGAGTTACTATGTAACGAAATCATGCAACGGATGTCCCCCCTCTACTCGGTCACGTAGTCGAGTTCGTAGTGGGGATCGCTTGAGTCGTAAGCGCGCTTCAATGCAACGTTCGTTACAGGCAACTCCGGCATGTGTAGTGTAAAATTTAAATTCATTCTGTACAAATAATACCATTAAACCAATTCCTTAACTCCTACCCCGGTATGTTTGTGTGTTTGAAAAAGTTTCACTTCAGTAGCGTGTTGTATAATTACACGTTGTAAGTATATTTTTTTAATTGAAGATTCTCATTTAACGAAAACATTCTATATAACGAAAGTATTAGTCCTAAGCGATTCTTTCATCTTTTACTTGAACGTTTTGATCTTCATATGACAGTAAAGTGCAGAATATTGTACTGTCGACCATCTTCATTATGATTTTTTTACATTTTAACTCGTAAATCTTTTAAACGGATAAAATTTTATAAAACCTTAATTCTTAAACATTGTCAAATACCATAACAATCAATTAGATAAAAATTGTTGACAAAATAATAGAATTTGTAATTGCTGTATAAAAAAAATTATACCGATTTGTCAAAAACAATGGATGAAAGTGTTAATTTGGTTCCGACAAAACAGGGATAAATAAAAACGTTCTCATTATTCTTCTTATTTGGAGCGCGAATAAAAAAACTGGCAGAGAAAATGTCATTTAAATCGTTTACGTAATGACAAGCAAAAGCTTGACAAAATTGCTCTTTTGTTTTAAAAATTGTCGCTTTTATAACTACTTCAAGTTTGGCGACTATACATAATAATACGGTAGAAAATTGGTAAAAAAACTCTAAAATTAAAAAACTTAGGTACCATTCTTTTCCCTTCCTTCCGGTCTTTCAATAGCTTACCTCAAAATATGAAATAGCTACAATATGAAAAATCTAACTGAACTCCACTCAATTCAGATAACTTTTGGTAATTCATAATCCTGTATAATAATTCAATTTTAATAATAAACTACAGACATAATACAACATTACAAACATGATTGTGTACTACTAATTTACGTCTGCGATTTAGTCTACAAATTAAAATAAATATTTTATTTCATTTCTTTTAGTGTCATCTAGGTATTATATAAATAGCTTACTTATAAATAAAAAATCCCTAAACTATATGAAACTAAAAAGTGTTTTCGTAAAAACAATACTGATGCACCATCTTATCGTGTAATTCATATAGGCTAAGTCGTCAAGTGTCTTTTTTGAGTTCGTCGAGAATATTTCCATAAGTAACAAACACTAATTATTAATTTAAAAAAAGTAGGTGATTATTATTGCATTATCATCAGAATTACAGATATGTAATGTTGCAGCATGTGAGGTAACAGAATCTGGCTCTAAATTAATTTACAAAATTGTAACAGACAGATGGATTGATGCTAGACATAGATAGACAGATAAAAAAGCAAGCTAAATAACCACGATTTAATAGTGATTTAATAGTGCCTACCATTACAAAACGAAACCTCTCAAATTATACATAAAATATGATCATCATGCTCAAATAATTTAAAAAAAGTTTATCTTTTTTAGCCTTTTCCTTCAACTTTAACTTATCGAGGTAGTACACTATGCTTACATAGACGAGCGGATATGCAACATCTTAGATTCGATCGGTGGATTATCGAGACTACCTGAGGCGTGCTGATGAGATCAAATAACATCGAAATCGCGATCGATCAAGAATTTAATCCGTTTTCAATGCTTTTATCAACTTACATTTTAATTATTGCAATCCCCTATACCACAACCTAACCTAAACCATTTGTGCATTAGTGCGTAGCACTGTATATATTGTGCCAATAAAGAAAGCCTTTCTCGCTTTAACCTACTAGCACTTTAAACTGATCTTGTGGGATTGTTAAATTGAATGGTTACACACATATATTATGTATGTAAATATAAATATTATTTGAAGTAACGGTACGCAGTCAATTGTTAACAAGTAGCAATTTTATTTTCAGCTCAAATGTGTCGGCAACATTTGAATGGATGTGTGCACAGCACCTATTGTATTTTGTATTCCGACAAGGCGACATATCGCCCGTTTACACTTCGTTGAACATAATGTCACCTACGTATGAATAGGAATCTGTAATAGCCAAAATACAAAGACATGCAAAATGCAATATGAAATAGAATGGATCTATAATGAAGTAGTACAGGTATGTTACATTCGTATATTTGGACCTACTGGCTGGAATTCTGATAACATGGAACTTAAATACACCAGTTCTGAGCTATATAATAATCTTCAAAGCAAATTTAGTTAGTTTAGTCTGATGTTTGGGGTTTTTGTGTGTTAGTGAATCTTACATCAAGATTTTACTCATGAGAACAAACTTGTACAAACTCCTAACTCAATTTTTAAGCTGCTTGTTGAAAACTTTGTGACAAAGTTTAACTTCCAGTACATTACTAAAACTAGACGACTTGGACATTCATGTTTAACATAAACTAATGACCTCAAATCCTTTTATTGTAAATGATGTAATAGAACACTACAAAGTGGATCTTTCACAAAACGTTTCAATGAATACATCACCGCCTTCAGTTAAATTAATAATCATCTTCCAAAAATTTTCTGTTCTTCGCACAGCTCACGATTAAATCTGTAATTTTTAAAATATTCAACCACAAGGATGTGATTAAAGGTAATTAACCGGTGAATTACGACATAATAAATAAACAGAATCATAATTTTCGTTAAATTTAACATTTTTGAACTCCTAGTCACAGGAAAAGAAAACATGCGTGGGTATCTTATATGTGGCTACTCTACTTGTACTAATTTTAAGTGAATTATACCTCAAATGTTGGCCAGAATGTCGCAAAGGAAGACCGTAAAATGTGTAGCACGATTTGATAGAAAAATCTCAGTCATTTAAAATTCTTGGAACTAGAAAATTCTCGTGTATTTTTCTCGAAAAATCGAGAAATACGGAAAACGTACAAAAGGAATTATTTACACAAAGAAAATCAATTCCGAATGATATTAAAATCAATCAATCAATTAAATTAATTTTAGTATTTAGATCGTTATAATATCTTTATAAGACGTTCAATCCGCTAACTGTCTCGAGCCAATCTTCAGATTTCTCACCTCTATCCCTTCTAATTCCCCTTTCTACTTGTTGTCTCTAACTAGTCCTTTATATCTGAGAAGTGAGAAGAAGAAGTCTATTTCGTCGATTTTTTAGTAACTTCTGTAGTGCTCTCTGTTCTATTTTTGCTAAAATTTCCTCATTTCTAACCTTCTCTATCCACGGTATTTTTAACATCCCCCTATAACACCCCATCTCAAACAAGTCGTGGTCAAAGCATTCACTGTAGATACCTATTACCCATCCGAGGAAAGAATGAACTTGCATCATTGTAGCTGAAGGAAGAAAAAGTATTGATTAATACGCTCTTAGGTACTAGCAATGCCACCATTTCGATCTAGCAGTGATTGGCAGCTCATAGCGCTATCCTTTTTCAATGGTACGTTTATCGAATTATACTCTACAGTCGTATGTCATTTATTAGTTCACTGTTCTTTTCTATGTCTGTCTTCATTTTTGTTAGTCGATTTAAGAAAGCATGGTATGCATGAAGTTCTCTGATAGATTCATACCTGTTGCTTATCCACTAAAGTTTCGTTTTTTGAAAAATGTTTCAATTTCTTAACAATTTTTTTTGTGATCAAATCATACAAACCCTGGAAATTAAGATCGATAATTCTCATCAGTTAAAAAATTCTTTTAAAAATTGTGGCTTACATATACCCCTATACCAAGTACATAATAATTAGATTAAAACTGACAAAAAGGAGAATTGATCAACCAATTATATACCAATACTATGCCGATAATGATAGCAAATATGTCGTATGAAAGGAAGCAATTTGCTCAAAGTTTTCACCGTTCCAGAACAATCGCCACTAATTACTAATAGGTACTGACTCTTAACGAGTGTAACTAAATTAATTAAAGGATATTATTCACAATCAACTCACTTCTATAAATACATGTATGCATGTAAATCGTCTAGTATTCTATAAAATAGAATGTAGGTAGCACCACCGTCTTTAGCATTTAGAATGAAAGAACGACAAATGTTCACTTATAAAGATCAAGATCAAGCAAAGAATAAAAGGTCAAAAACAAGGTAACAGAATGAGTTTTGACCTTCTTTATGCATGGTACTGACTACTGAAGATACGTATTTTATTATATACTCAATAAAACAAAAATAGAATACACTTTTGTAACGAGTTTTGAAGTGTAACTGGACATGAAGATATTCAAAGACAAAGTTGTTTAACTATAAATCAAAGTAATAAGTTTCCATTTCTTCCCCTAACTTATATGGATGAGATACATCAAAGCCAACAGAGGTAAAAAGTTGTTTTTACTATTAAACAAATCAAGCTAGCCTATTGACTTTAAATTTAAATCAAAGTTCTATTTTATTTTATAGATGAAAAAGATTAAAAGAATTCCACAACAAAGGCGGAGTTTCATTGCCTGTTTAAAATCCGCTTTCTCGAAAAATGAAAACTACAAATAATACCCCAAATTAAAATTATGCTGTACCGAACCTCCACGCACCGATTCCACAATTTCTAAAAAGCAGCCGAAGAGAACTGTCCGCCATATCGTTTGGCTTTCCAGTTGAGGGTAGGTCGGAGGGATTACTCACTCAAAAAGCATTAGTAACTGATGATCATGGAACATTCAGATGAAATGTTGGAACATAAAATGTTTTCATATTGTTTCGTATCAGGTGATAAGCAACTGTCTCATAATGAATGCAGAATTTACGAATCAAAACGATTTGCTTTCTTTAATTGATCGATCTATTTTTTTTTTAAAATACACTTATTACTTCATCTGGACAAAAAAAAAATAAATTACTACCCAGGAAGTATATCTACCATACACGAAGTACATTAGCGCCTAGGCAAAATCTTTTACGGTACCTATGGAGAGAAAAATCTTATAAAAATTACCATGCTCATCACTATAAGGTGAGTGCAAGAAACATGTATATTGACAAAATTCAATAATTTTCAACTTTACTAGAAAGTGTAGGAATTTTAACTGTGCTAACATGGTAATTTTGTCAGACAGATTATGCGTATGTTCCGAAATATAACTGAGCATGCTGGCCAGTGCTGATGACGTCAAGAATCGACGCCATATTGTACTGCTGTGCCACCATAGTGTACTGGTGAGACAAGCGTGGAGTAATAGTATATCAAACGGGCGTGTGTGCATCAGACTTTGAGGAATGTTTTATTGTAAGAAACTTTAATAACTTTTGGAGCAAAATTGTTGTAAACGAGCACAAACACTATTCTTAATATGGCATCAATTTGACGTCAACGGACTGTCCAGTACATTTCGGAACAAATCAACAGTATAACGTCGATTCATGGCGCCATCAGCACTCGTCAGTATGCTGGGTTATATTTCGGAACACACCCTATGAGAAACCATGGTAACTTTTACAAGATTTTTTCTCCGTGTAGCCACATAAACGATAAGTAGTTTTATCACGGATTTCAATAATAGATACGTTGTGGTAAAGAATATTCCAACAAAACAATTTATACTCTATCTACGCAACCTTTACGTGCACAACAAGGAAGTGTGATAGAACTAACTCACTTACTGACTTCATTAATTCGGTATTCCAAACATCTTATAAAGACGCTCGTCCGTCCCTTTCGCACGAAAGCAATTTTAATCGTGCTGTTATTTTGCAGTTAACATCCGCATTCAAGGTCTTATGCAAAACTATTTCGTATGAGAGACAGACAGACGTTTAATTTATTACCATAATAATAATATTGTGCGGATAATCACGCATTAATAATATCGTGGTTTATTTGTTTTCCACTTTTCTTCAGTTCAATGTCAAATAACCATTAAAACATGGATGCAAACTGAGATAAAATACTGTAAATTCACCTATAACGTACGTTTACTATGAATTCACAATTATAACGCATCATATCAAATGTCCTGGCCTCTATATAACTCTTATAACATACTTCATAATATAAAGTAGCAAACTTTAGGGTCCAAACATCCAAAAAGTGCAAATACATATAACATGTTTTTCATTAATATTTTTTTTTTAGTATCAGCCTTGGCAATCTGTATGTATTTTGACGGATGGAATGTTTGATATAGCGCACCAATTTTCCCCTTGAGTACGTTATAACCGAAAAGGCAGGCAAGGAAAATTTAATACGATTGGCGATATCTAATATTTCAATGAGAGCTCTTTTGTCATTTCAGTCGTCGATGTTTTTTATACTGTGTGACAAAATTGAAATTTCAAATGACACAAAAGCCAAAAGGCTGTAACGCTATTTTCAAACAGGGACGGACGTTTCATATATAATTTTCAACAAAAAAGGCATTTCTCTTTAAGTATTATACATATTAATCGAATTCAGTGTTTCGCATTTCTAGCTAAATTTGATACCATTCGAATTAAACATACAAACGGACAAAACGTGAACTTTGACTTAATACAAAGCCAAGGTTAAGGGTTAAACACTTTATTCAATCGAAAACTATATTCAACGTTTCGATTAATAAAGAAATTTGAATTGAGAGCGAAGAAATTGGTAGGTACCGCACCTTCATTTAATTATTTTTTTAAGCTGAATTATTGATAGGGATCACAAGAAAAGAGTTCCAAAATATAAATTGAATGATGCGTCTTCATCGAAGAAATAAATCTTCTTTTATTACTGGACTTTCCCCCTATCTCCTGTCCATATCACATATAGGACAAAGGATAGGATATAAAATTCGCTGTATCTGCTGTTGTAGCTCTTCTATTATGAGTTAGTCAGTCGACCGTATGCCCTCTGTAAGTATCCTTTATTAAACAGCGATCAGCTCTCTTGGTCCGTTGGTCAACGCGATCGGAAGGAACATTTTACTAATATAAGGCTTCATCGCGTTTTCGATACGTGTGAGCTCATCATTGACGATCATTGTCCCGATTAATTACAATTTATATAGTCTATCGAGTCAATTATGATCAATACTTTACGTCATTATGGATAAGATGCAAAATCGGAAATATCCAACTTGAATTGTTCTACATTTTAATTTGCGTATATTTTTATTTGGAGTAATAAATCAGAAAACACAGGTGCTATTATTAAAATTATTTGTTCCATATTTACATCTGTATATAAATTTTGCTGCGATTTTGTCCGAATATTTAGTTACAGTGTAAACTCTTCATAACGTCACTCGATTTAACGACAAACTCTTTAAAACGTCGAAATTGCTTGACTTTGGTTGGTTTTACATTGTTTTCTATACAATATTACACTCTACATAGAGTCACACTCACTCTATTTAACGACAACAATGCGGCATTGTAAATCATTAAGCAGTACTTTCTAAGTTGCCGAGAAATAGATAAGAACTGCAACTGTGTACGTTGTTGAAGAAGACGATCCTGTCTCTCCACCAAGCATCAAACAAGCGCTTGATGCAGCGAAACTATTAAAAAAATACTTTGTATATAATCAAATTGATCCAGCAGTATCTCAAGATATGAGTAAGATACGTAACAAAATACAATTAAAATATTGGAGCAGCAAAAAACGTCAGACGAAGACAACAGGCTATACGCAATGTATGAATAATAATGTTCGTGTTGAAAATGTGTACTATATTGGTAAATGCATATTATTATAGAATAGTGAAATAATATCTTTTATTTCTCTCCATTTAACGACCACTCTGTATAACCCCGAAAAATATTCGGTCCCTTAAGTGTCGTTATATAGAGTTTACACTGTATAT
>NW_020439400.1:216873-223954 GCF_000699045.2 Agrilus planipennis | reverse complement strand
GTTTTCTTTCTTTTTAAATCTTCGGATATATTCTGATACAAGTGTTTTATTTTGTCGTTATGATTCGCAACGTAGTCTCTATAATATGTTACGTCTATTAAAACTGAAGGGTCTCTACAACTTGTATGACCTAAAGTTACTTCTAAAGGTGTAAAGTGTGTACTTGAATGTATGGTATTATTATAGGCAATAAGTGCATATAACATTATTTTTGCAATAGGGTAATTTTGATATTTTTGATTAAGTATTCTTAAATGTTCTATAAGAGTTGAATGAAACCGTTCAATCAATGAGTTGGATTCGTGGTGAAATGGGGTAGTAAAATGTATATCTATTTTGTGAGCTTTTAGTAATTCCTTTACCGTGTCATTTTTAAATTCTGTTCCATTGTCCATAACTATCTTTTCAGGTAGGCCATAGAAACAAAAATATTGTAAAAGCTTATTACAAATTTCGATTGCAGTTTTTGCTTGAATTGGGAATGCTTGACCTAATTTAGAAAATGCGTCTATCTTGGATCACTTAGGCAAATGCTGGGGCAGTAATATTCCACAGATAATCTTTCATTCTCTTCTGTCTTCATTTCGTCCGTCTCAACTTTCTCACCCGAATCACCACCCACCCATTCCCACAATTCCTGAAAGCAGGCTGAAGAGGGCCTTCCGCCCTACCTTCCGGCCGGCATAGACCGGGACTGCCCGCCCACCAGCATTACTGGCTGGCAAGAATGAAACACCCACGTTTTTTTTTTTTTTTCGAAGGAAGGTAGTTGGCCTCTAATTAATAGCTCCTTCCGACTGCGCATCCTCCGAGGTCTAGTCACTTTGGGACATCAGTAATACCAACAAGCCCGCGGCCTGCACCCTCCGGGGTCTACCGCGATTGACGCGGTTATAGTTAGTGTACAGAATTAATTTAATAGATAGTGTTAAGTGTTGAACAAAATAAATAAATATTATTACGTGTTTGTTTAATTAAAACCCCCTTAATAGTCCTAAAATTGCAATTTAAAGCTTTAATCAAAACATGACAGTTTGGTTAGTTTCCGCTAATTTTCAAAGATGTAGGAAAAATTCAGATAAACGTAGTTAAAAAAAATACATTCCACACGTCACCAAATTATATATTTTCGTTCATGCTACATAAAAATAAAAAATCCTGACAACGAAATAATGTGTAATATTTCTATATTCGGTTTGCATTTCGCCTTACTTGTATATATACACTAATGTAATTTTTAATGTCACAATAAATTCCGGATTGGTGATTTAACGATCGATTCGGTCATAAAGACCCGTTTTTAAATAAAACAAACACGTTTGCATAATAAATAAATGGGACCTCGTTGAGTCGCTCGAAGAAGCGGTCACCTGGTAATCATTATAACAGACTTAACGGAATCTCATGTGAACAGTTACACGCGGTTGCTTAAATATACTCCCGCAGAATGTCGTCAATGAAACATGTACATATATCTGCATAAACTGTTATTTAATAACGTTCACAAATATTAAGCTAATATACTAGCCATACGAGCCCGTTAACTGAAAACTGTTACATCAATTTACATAACTCTTGAGGAATTCAAATACAAAATGGGTAAATAATATGGAGTATTATAGATACTAGTACGACCCGTTCAAATTGCCGATGACAACCACAATCAATAAATACAGTACTACATCTTATCTTTTCGAGTATGACCGAATATTGGCATGTACAAGGGCAGGCTGAAAAGTTCGTAGGCTGACCCATTTATGGCTCCACTGGTATCAAATCCACATGATTTTTAGTTAGTTCTAACCTTCAAAAGACACGTGTATAAATTTGACAGCTGTTGGACTATTAGTATCTGAGTTATAGCATTTTTAGTAAAAGAACATTTATAGTTTGAAAAAGAAAGTGATGTTTCATCAAGACAATGCACCGTGTCACAAATCAATGAAAATTCTATGAATTGGGCTTCGAATTGCTTCCGCATCCACCGTACTCTCCAGATCTGGCCCCCCGCGACTTTTTTCTGTGCTCACTGGACAGAAATTTCGCCCTGATGAAGAGGTAATCGCAGAAACTGAAGCCTATTAAAAATAAAAATTATTTTTTCTATGCCAGCCTACGAACTTTTCAGTCCGCCTGTTAAATACGTCTTATATTGAAGATGCGCCATTTATTTGTGTAGTTCAATTCTTTCAGTAGATGTTCTGTTACCAACATACCTAATACGCCCTGAACAAAAGTATGCAGCGATACAAAGAAAACCAAAATATTAAAGCAATGAATAATCAATACGTATAATCCGCAATTCTCGGAATACGTGTATTAGCCACTGGACTAACAGTTGCTTGCCTGTAGTCTCTAAATGATTCTCCGTGTCCTTTTTATTAAATGAATGCTGTTTAAGAAAGTCTATTCTCTATTGAATAGTAAAGTAGATATTAGATGCAATACAGACCTTTGAATTTGAAATAAATTATTAAATAAGTCAAGTAGAATGATTTGAAAAAACAAGGTACCTTAAGTCGAGACATGACCTTAATGAATTTTTAAAAATGATATTACATGAAATGCATGGTGTTTCATGGTATATCGTCTTGGCACAAAGATAAAAACATTTTAAGAATTTATAAGTTGAATTTTAAATTGGAAATTAAGGTTTTTATAAATTGATATTTAAATTTTTACTTTTTTATGAAAAAAATGTACTTTAACAATGTATTTGGGATTAACTTGTGAAAGAAAAATCAACATTTAATCGCCCAAAAGTTTCGATAGCCAAAACGCGTCGAGTGATTGTATAATTTTTAGTCTGGGTTTTAAATATTATTAAGATGGTAAATTTTAATTTTTACATTAAAAATAAAAAGTTTGCTCCATTACAAAACAAAATTCCATACGACTTAAAAGTATTTGTTGTCTAATGCGGAGTAGTATTCAACGGGACCTCNGAATAATAATGTTCGTGTTGAAAATGTGTACTATATTGGTAAATGCATATTATTATAGAATAGTGAAATAATATCTTTTATTTCTCTCCATTTAACGACCACTCTTTATAACACCAAAAAATGTTGTGTATGCAGAGCTGTCTCGTGCGGCCCAGTTCAGTTATGTAAAGGATATCGCGAGGAGCTCGATTAAAGACCCAGATAATTTATTTGGTTCTCGATAAAAAAGGTCAGTATTTACTGTCATTCTACGTAAAGTGTATGTTTAACCTACAAAATAAGAAACTTTAGTTCTATCCTAATAATGCTGGTCAGAACTTACGAAAACAATATAGCAAATTATTGTATTTTCGATGATCTTTGATATGTATTTAGGGCATCAACGCGTGGATACGATATCGCAGAAAATTTGTCAACCTAAATCTATTACTTGAAACACTGTAACTTCTAATCTATTAGAAGAATCGTTTTCGGTTGGGAACAACAATAACAATTCACCACGCTAACGCGTCCAGCGGCTTGTTTACGACGAGTCATCCTATTGGCGCGATGCCAATATAGCTCAAACGATTTCGTGTTAATTAACGTGTGTCAACAATAAGGAGTACCTCTTCCTCTTGTTAAATGTGAACGCTTAGTGTTATGTCATCCCAAAAAGTTTAAAAGGAGAAAGAATCGCCACATACGGAGGAAACGCGTACACGAAACCTCTGATCACCTTTAGACAACTCGAAGGATATCACAGAATATAAGCAGGAGCGTCCACTACATGTATGATAGTAATGGCAAAATTCACTTTTTCTCTTTGATATAATCCACTGTTTTTCAAAGTGGGGCACATGAACCCCGAATTTATCGTAGGGGGTTCGCAACAAGATTTACGTTAAGCCGTCTGACTGGCTAGGTGGCGCCTGTAACGCCAGTGATGGTGCATGCACGACTAATCACTAATATATCACTAATATTTAATACTAGCCCTGATTGGAGCATGCAACAAGAATCTTTGATGGTTACTGGAAATGTCCACAGATTAGGCTCTTCAAGATGACAAAAATATACCGGAAGCTTTCACTGAAAGCAGTACCTTGACCTTCACCTTCATAGCAACTTATTTATGAGAGGGTGGGTTTTTGCACTTGACCTTAATGAATGAAACCAAATACAGGAACTGACTTAATTTTGAGTTAAGATTGGAGATGAACAAAATTGCTCCTAAAAATGATTCAAATCTATGGCAACAACAAAGCCCATTCCTTACATTAGTTATGTAGTTGTAAAGGCATTATTTATTTAATCAAAAGATGCTGTTTTCGTCTAGGGGGAGTTTTTTGCAGAGGGGCGCAATTGACCGGGAAAAACGTAATGATGTCCCTGACTATAAGAAACCATACAAAGAATGATATATCAAAATACAGTAGGATAATTCCAATATATTCACTCCAAAGAAATATTAATAATAAAGAAGTACAGGGTGTTGGATGTTACTTTTGAAAAAGTTTTTTTTGACAATACCTACTTCGAAATTTACTGCAAATTAAAAATTAATAGCTGATTATCACTTCCTTTTCTTTCTTTGAAGAAACTAAATTCTAGTTTACATCGATTTTGATAATTTACGTGTTTTTTGTCTTTGACGTCTAGAATTCGTAGTTCCTTTCATAATCATAAATCACCTTATACACATCTATATAGGCATATTAATTACCATTCTTTATAGATTAATATCTTTTAGGCGCCTATACCTTTCGAATTCCATTCGTTCAAGCCTAATAAAACACTTCTTCTGAAATATGTATTATTCGGCAATGTTCATAATCTAAAGTGATTATTAAAGCTACATTTATTCGCAAAATCATGATTAGCACAATGGTAGACGGCGTCACCTGGTGCAAAAGTCTGTTGCAAGCGTAAAAATCCACTAATGTGTTTGCGAAACCGTACGACTTTTGTTCACTCTTCTAACTGTTTATTAAATATTTTGTCAAATTACAAAACGTTCCATTTACGATTTTGTTCAGCAGGAAATCCGCTTCCAAAACGAATCACTGCTGTTCTCACAGAGGCCGAGCTAATCTGTCCACATCAAAGCGAATTACTGGTCCCACCCCCTTTATCGCGACGACGACGATGTTAAATTAATTCCTACCAGCATGTGGAGGTAACTTATTATAATGATGGAATCATAAGCTGGTACAATTATCGCTGGTATTCATGTTTTGAGATCGGATGTCGTAATAAATTTACACTTGGCTGATCAAATGGGTCCGTTACATTTAACATTTGAATTTGTGTAAATACATGTGAACATTTGAATTTGTGTAAATGCATGTGAACTGATTAAATATTCAAATCACATTTGAACGTATGAGCGGCGCCAATCAATATATTATTAGATAACGGATAAACTACAATATTATGGACATATTTTTAAGATTTCATACCCCCAAAATTATGTCCAAATTTCCGATTTGAAATATTTTTCAAAATTGCTAGAATGTGAACTTTTCAAGGAAAACTATAGCGAGCTTATATAGTTTTTCATTAGTTTACAACATTCCATCACCAATAAATTTCTCAAGTTGGAACCAATCTGTAACTTTTGCTGAAATAGAGAGATAATGTCGCTCCTGGTTAACGTTAAGGATCTACTGCTGTCCCGTTCCATCGACATCAGACCAAGTAGGTTAAAGTTAAAACGCTTATACATGTATTGGTCTTTGTTCTTGGACGATTTGCGCTGCCAGCACGTAATAAATGCTGTAACGGTTCTTCGCACGGCCAGGTCATTAACTTCTTCCACAAGCAACACGGCCACGGAGACACGACAAGACAGTCGCTCGCGATTTTCGATACCGTGGAATCATCTCCAATTCATACTATTTCTTTCACAAAGAACACGTAATCTCCAACCAAGTTCATCAGATGACAAGTTAAAAACAATATTTTTCTCGCATTATTCGATGATAAGTTTGTCGAATGTAGTTAGGTATACGATTCGAAAGAGAGATATGAAATTAAATTTCTAGACCGGAGAATATGAGTGCCCTAAGAGGAAACAAAATTCAATTTTAACTTTGACAATTAATTTTATCAGTCGCGACGACATCATCTTTTTTGGGTCTATTATGACTCATATTTCCGAGCAAATCTCTTAAACGAATTTCACCTGGGGCAACTCTGTAATAAATGACTATATATGTATGTATCCGAAATGCGTACATGTAACTGTTGTGTCTACGATGCCTATATCCGATTTTAAATGTACACGTGTGGGTGGCCGACTTGTACTTGCTCGCTTGCTACAAATGCAGCAACGAAATCCAGGTTATTAGTGCCATCTCAGCCCACGCTCTCTCTCGCGAAACATCGCCGTCATAATTTTATCGTTATTTGGCCGAGCTTTAGCATAACGAACTGTGGTATGATGGTGCAGCTTTCGGTGGTAGACTGGTAGATAATGCCATTTTTATATGAGAAACGTGTGCGAGGAACTGCGACGACGACGTGTTCATACAAAAATTCCAGAAAAATTGTAAAAAATGAACGAAACGATAAACATGAACGACACGATAAACAACAGCAGACGGATCTAATATAGGAGAAATAAAAAAATAACGAGCAATTTCATTTCGGCCAAATTAAAAGATGTCATTTAAGGGAACCTTTTCCAGATGATAAGGGTGAAGTGCGCATAGGTAAAATGAAAAGAAAATTGAAAGCAAAAAGCATAAAATGAATCTAATTAAACAGGGACTTCAACGAACATTCTAAATAAATAAAGATTACCTACATTTATTCTTAAATATATACCTCGTAAGAACCAGAAGACTAAGAGATTTTTAAAAATGATAGAAAATGCAAAAAATGTAAATTTAGAAGGAAATACGCAAATGGAGCTGTAAACGCCATCTGTAGTACAGTGCTACATTTTAGGATTACGTATGCTTCAACAAGGTCCATTTAAATATATGGGTATCTACTTGCTGAAACGAATCCCGGCGTAGCTCACCTCAACGTGGTAGGCACGTTACCATAATCGAATAAAATAATTCGAAGTGGTCTGTCTTCTGTCGAAACTGCCAGACGCGGATCGCGATTTCGATCTTTTTGGATCTCATCAGCGCGTCGCAGGCAGC
>NW_020439400.1:205423-209675 GCF_000699045.2 Agrilus planipennis | reverse complement strand
CCAATTCCAAAATTTTTAATTTCAAATTTTAAATAATTTTAATTACTTTCAAAAACTATAGAAGTATCAGAAAAATAATTGCTTTTTGGCATTTTTTATCTTTGTATCTATACCACTTTATTTGTCAAATTTTATTTACATTAACATATTACGTATCGCTAATCCATATATTAAACATTACATATATACTAGCTCAGGATAGGAAAGAGTGGAGGTGTGTGTCCAACCAGTCTTAGGACTGACGACCTTATAATGATGATGATGATGATGACATACTATAAAAATTGAATGTTTAATCTGTTAGTTCCAACGTTCGCCACAAAGTGTTTTCACATCCTTTTGGTATTAAACATTTAAATGATTGTACTTGGTTAATGGTACAAATAAAATAAGTATGTTTATACCTTCAGATCATCAAATTTGCAATTAGGCGGAGATCATACGTGTGATGAAATCGTATCAATAATTTAAAGTCATCATTTTACACTTATTTCATGCTTAACACAATTTCTCTTACAATAAACATAAACCTCTCCAGAGAAAAAGTAATATAAAATAATTCCGGCTATTGACAAGCAGTATGTGGTTAAAGAGATATGTACATATTTTATTTTATCTTTTCGAGTATGACCGAATATTGGCATGTACAAGGGCAGGCTGAAAAGTTCGTAGGCTGGCCCATATATGGCTCTACTAGTAAATGCACAATATTTTTAGTTAGCTCTAACCTTCAAAAGACACGTGTATAAATTTGACAGCTGTTGGACTATTAGTATCTGAGTTATAGCATTTTTAGTGAAAGAACTTTTATTGTTTGAAAAGTGCTGTTTCATCAAGACAAGGCACCGTGTCACAAACCAATGAAATCAATGGCAAAATTCCATGAATTGGGCTTCAAATTGCTTCCGCATCCACCGTACTCTCCAGATTTCACTCCCAGATTTTTTCTGTTCTCAGACCTCAAGAGGATACTCGCTGGACAGAAATTTCGCGCCGACAAAGAGGTAATCGCCGAAACTGAGGCCTATTTTTAGGCTAATGACAAATCGTATTATAAAAATGATATAGAAAAATTGTATGACTGCTATAATCGCTGTATCGCCCTCGAAGGGGATTGTATTGAATAATAAAATCAAATTCTATCAAAAAAAAAATTTTTTTCTATGCTAGACTACGAACTTTTCAGCCCGCCGGTTATCTAATGTAAAGATGCACGCACAGAATAGTATTTCGCATGGTACCGATTACCCGGAAAAACGCTAAATCAACAAAACTTTAATTATCGGTTNAGAAGTATCAGAAAAATAATTGCTTTTTGGCATTTTTTATCTTTGTATCTATACCACTTTATTTGTCAAATTTTATTTACATTAACATATTACGTATCGCTAATCCATATATTAAACATTACATATATACTAGCTCAGGATAGGAAAGAGTGGAGGTGTGTGTCCAACCAGTCTTAGGACTGACGACCTTATAATGATGATGATGATGATGACATACTATAAAAATTGAATGTTTAATCTGTTAGTTCCAACGTTCGCCACAAAGTGTTTTCACATCCTTTTGGTATTAAACATTTAAATGATTGTACTTGGTTAATGGTACAAATAAAATAAGTATGTTTATACCTTCAGATCATCAAATTTGCAATTAGGCGGAGATCATACGTGTGATGAAATCGTATCAATAATTTAAAGTCATCATTTTACACTTATTTCATGCTTAACACAATTTCTCTTACAATAAACATAAACCTCTCCAGAGAAAAAGTAATATAAAATAATTCCGGCTATTGACAAGCAGTATGTGGTTAAAGAGATATGTACATATTTTATTTGGTTGGCTGATGGTGCCAAGTCGTTCGAAATCATTTGATCACTTATCGTTAGTCTAGTTAATAACACGAATTTATCGTCCCTCAAATTGCTTTCCCAATATTTTGGCAACCAATTTGCGTTTTATTTTGAGTAGGGAATATTTGATCGTAAACAAAAAAAAAGGACGTCGTCTGCCTCACAGATATAGGTGTGGACTATAAATTTACATCCAAAAAACTGTTTAAGACACATGTGTGTATCACTTCTTGAGGAACGCGGCTTAAAGTAAACTTTGAAAGATAAATTATCGGTGTGTTGTACGAATCTTGAGATATTCGACCTTACAGACCTTCGGCATTATTATACACATCCATTTTCTTATCTCGTATTATTCTTTCTCCTTCTAGAGAAATCGCAACTTTTTTCTTAGTGATCGTTTTAAAAATGGAAGTTTATAATTTTTAATGGAAATTAAGGCTTACTTTAACTAAAAAATTTTCATTTTATTACTATTATACATAGTTATTAGTTACTAAATTTATGTAACTTTTATACAAGATTTGTAGACATAACCCAACTGAAATTCGGAATATGTAAATTCCGTCCAGTGGGTTTTTGAAGTGAAACTTTTTTAACGACGGTAGGAAGTAAATTTACTAGGATATAAAACCGAAAGGTGTAACATCACGTGTTACAGCGTCACGAGTCAAGTGTGACCCCTGGTGGATATATATAAAAGGCTTAAGAAGCTAACTTGTTAGTTGCCACCGATAATCCGTAAATTCCTATTTCCACAAATTGTCAGCAGATTGCGCCTACCCTGTATTGTGTGTATATTATTGATATACGGTAAGTCTTGGACATTCAACGAAAACACATCATTATCATCATAGGGTCGTCAGTCCTAAGACTGGTTGGACACGTACCTCCACTCTTTCCTATCCTGAGCTAACTTCGCATTTCCCTAAAACTTGAACAACCCAAATCCTTAACTATTTGCGAACAGTTATCTAATCTAGGTGTACCTCTAACCCTCCTATCTCCTGTTTCTGCCTCTAATACGTCTTTGACTAGACCTTCATGCCTGAGAAGGTGCCCTACCAACCTATCTCGCCTATTTTTTATTGACTTCCATAGAGTCCTTTATTCTCCCATTCTTTCTAATACCTCTTCATTTCTAACCTTTTCTACCCACGTACACCCGTACAAAGCCGCGCTCCAAACATACACCTTTAACAACCTTTTTCGAAATTTCTAAATTAACCGTTTGCGAGCATAGAAGTGACTTCTTTTTATTGAAGGCGACACGACCCTGCGCTATCCTCTGCTTTATATTCCTACTAGTCCTTCCGTCCTGACTTATCTGACTTCCTAGATATCTAAAATCAGCCACTTCTTCTNTGAGCATAAATAGCATGTTTCATATAAATCTGACCAAAAACAAAAATGTTCAAATTTATAACATGAAGGATTTTCAAAAAATTTTATTCTCACAAATCTTGTCGTGTCAATTACAAATACAATAAAAATCAATCAAATCGGCTGAGCCGTGCTCAAGTAATGCTCGTCATACACTTAGCAATTCCCTAGAATTGACAGTTAGGAATAATTTGAATTTGGTGTTTACGTTTTTCTGAGCAAATTTTCCAACTTTTCTCTTCATAAGAGCCTTCCTCGAATTTCAAGGAATTTCTTAAAAAAAAAAAATAACCGAAATTGGTCCAGTCGTTCTCGAGTTTAGCAACACATTTAGCGATCCATTTTTTATATATATAGATTAGAACCTATAAGGGAAACATACCACCTCCATCATAAACGTATTCGACAGATATTTTTACTATTTTACATTAAATAACAAATACTGAAAAATCAGTTTCCAAGCCTGGGTAAAATCGTGAGACGGAAGTTACATCTAAATACCTATACATTATCTAGCTATGTACAATATACAATACAAGCCGTAGGTAATGTCCGCACAGAGCACGATTTTATTACGGCCGCTTAAAGCACGGTTGCTCAGAACACGCAATGTGAGAACCGAACATTACGGATATTCTATTACACGTAATCATCAATGGGAGACATCATCTTTTGAAAAATACGACGTGCTATAGGAAAATTCATACAAATATCTTGGTATCATGTAAGTAATAAAGTAATATAAGTCCTGTATCCTATTCCATTTTAAACTTCGCGGTCACAACCAGTGGTAGTACCGCAACTCTCCGGACCACCCTTTCCGATAGCGCCACCAGCTACTTCCGGACGCCGCCAAACGCTACCCTTATACTAGGATGATGTTGCCAAGTCATCATCTCTTCCCTTTCTGGCACCCAGAATTGATATTTAAGAAGCCACACCACCGAAGAAAGGTTTTTTCTTTTTTTTTTTTTAATTTTTCTGTGGTTTCCTTGGATCAGGTAATTTGC
>NW_020439400.1:181388-199944 GCF_000699045.2 Agrilus planipennis | reverse complement strand
TAATTGTTTATTATTATCATCATCATAAGGTCGTCAGTCCTAAGACTGGTTGGACACGTACCTCCACTCTTTCCTATCCTGAGCTAACTTCGCATTTCCCTAAAACTATAACAACCCACATCCTTAACTATTTGCGAACAGTTATCTAATCTAGGTCTACCTCTAACCCTCCTATCTCCTGTTTCTGTCTCTAATACGTCTTTGACTAGACCTTCATGCCTGAGAAGGTGCCCTACCAACCTATCTCGTCTATTTTTTATTGACTTCCATAGAGTCCTTTATTCTCCCACGACCCTGCGCTATCCTCTGCTTTATATTCCTACTAGTCCTTCCGTCCTGACTTATCTGACTTCCTAGATATCTAAAATCAGCCACTTCTTCTAATGTTTCGTGTCCTATCTTTATATTCGCTCTTTCCATAATTTTTCTTCCCTTGCATTAGTTTTATTTACAACAACACATATGAAGCATTTAATATAGGTTTCTGCAGTTTTATCAGGAAGTAAGAAAAATACAAGAGAGGTGTATATGAATCTCGTTGCAATGCGTGGAAAGAAAATGTTTAGTAAAAATATTTGGAACAGCTTTTAAATGTACTATGTTTGGTCGCATGACAAATAAAATTCCGGTGAAAAACTAACATTTTTTTTTACGAAACTTCTTAATTGTTCCCACTGATCATCTGGTCGAATGCAATACGTCACGCAATCTCGTGAGAACTACTGAACAGTATCTTTATTTTATTCTTCCGACTGGTTAAAATACAGGTTGTGGTAATACAAAGACAATTTTTCGTCAATATCCAGCACATCCATCTCCATCAGTCAGTCCTCTAAGACAAAGCAATTTGGCAAATTATGTCAAAGAAGGAGCAGCAGTGCGAGACTGCAAGAATTCGTCAGTTTAACTTCACAGAAGACGTAACAATTTGGATAGTGCCATAATATAAGTTTCACGGCTGTCAACTAGTTACCGCATTTGATGTCAGCGTTCTGACAACGTTTCGCAAACATTCCAATTTGCATCATCAGGGCGAAAGTATCCGTCACTTACAGTCACCAAAACATGTGACTAAATTAATATAGCAAACTTTAGGTTGTAAATTTAAAATAAACACGTGTACTTTGAATCGGCAGTGTTGATTTAATAATTTAATGCTTTTTTTCATCAAAATTTTTGACTGGTTTGTAACACTTCTTAAACTATCGTTAGAAATTAATTTCCTATTACCAACAAATCCGTCCTTCAAAAAAAAATTTCTAAATTTTCTTTTACAATTTCCATTGTAATTCGATAATTATTTGTTTTTATTTAATGTTATGTAAATTAATCTAACGTGTGGACAGCAAGCAATGCAACCTTTAGAATTTTAACCGCTAATGTCTTGACTAAAGTGGTCAGTTTCCAATCAGCTCCGACAAGCTTCTAACTCTGATGATGCAAACTAGGAGGATTGCGATATGTTAACATTAGACGCGGCGGCCATGAAGTCAACAAACTTAATTCTCAAAACCGCGGAAGTATTAAATCAATTACCAATACTTTACACAATTATTAAAATATTTTTTGCTGACGATGAGATAAACTAACTCCACATTTAATTTTGTAGAGCAGAGAGCTTATTGATTTTATTACTACCAAATTTGTGTATTGGTTACTTTATAGCAACTTAAATTACAATCAAATTATTTAACCTTCGCATCTGTTTAACACCTCTTTATACAATTGCCCATAACTTGGTGCCTACTCACATCAAATTAAAATGCGCTACATTCACTCGTCAAGGTCATTATTTTTTTTCTCCTCAAGATGATCATTTTTTCGCCTCTCACCTTTCATCGCGCAAACAAAACGAGATTTAAAAAAATCCTTTCCAACTATAACTTTCAACCATTGGTACGTACCTACCTATTAACTGTACTTATACATATACACACAAATATTTATATACATACATACATACGTATTACGCATTTGCCATCTTCTCTGCCATCTACGTCTTGTAATACAGCAAGTAGAAAGGATTCGTAGATGACAAATAAGTTCACACAATATAAATGTTAAATTGCCTCGCGCTACCTAACTATCGCGCCGCAATAATAACTTTGAAAGGAAAAACTGAGAAGAAATTGTAACAATCAGTTTTATGCCTGCTAACTAATCATAAATTGCGTTTAAAACCGTTCGTTTATTCGCTATAAAGTTATAAGAAAGTGAAAGAACATCTACACTCACTAATAAAATACCATTGAGCAGATTATAAAAGAATACTAAGGTAAAAGGAACATAAAAATTACTGACATATTTATTTGTCCGCATTTTTTGTTTCTAATTTGATGAATGCGTGACATACTGTCCAAAACTAATTGAACTCTCAAATCTTTTGTAGGAAGCATTTAAATGAATACGAAAAATGATCAATTTTTTGCCCTTTATAAAAGCTTACCTTCATTACCTTTAATTAAAAGAAGTCCTTTCATATAATATGCATCATCCTTTAAAACTACCTTACTTTGCTAATCTTCTAATCAAGAAAAAAGCATCAAGCTTCTTATTTATAATTTTTGTAACTAGTAATTCATATTTTTTCCTTTTTAATTCAAACTATCCCTCTTAAATTCGTCAACAGAAATTAAATTAATCTTAACCACCGCAAGAACCAAAATGAAGAAACTTAACAAAACGACTCGGTGGACTTTCGAGCAACCCTTATTATTTTCACTCAGCGTTTGTCTCAATTTTCCAACAATCTGATGTCTCTCTTTCTCCTTTTATTCAAGTGAAACGGGCAAAAAAGAAAACGATGTCTTTGTTTAAGGGATTCTTTGTCTTATTAGACCCTTTCGACCGACGACATTTCAAAGAAAGCAATACAGAAAAGTAGCGAATTGTAATGAATACAAAGGCGGAACAACAAAGGAAGAAGACTCTTACTATAAAACCAACCGAGACAATATAATTTTATTAAGACCATGTCGTTTATAGTTTTCAAACGAAATTTGTAAACGCGAACACTTACATAAACAATAAGAGTAAAGTACTCTAAAGATTACACAACACTAATTTACATTATTCCTTTAAGAAACACAAATAATTATAATTTATTTACGGAAACTATTCGCTATCGCTCTAAATTCTCATTTGTCGACCCAATGACGGCTAGCTTTTTAGGCTTATTGCCAGTGCACATTGCACATTCACCCAAACGCTGAAAAAGTGTATGTTGGAGAGAGATGAAAGACTGCATCTATACTTAAACTTGAAGACGCCAACGATGACGGACTTTCTACGTTGAGAGCTCGTCAATCATTTTCGATGACGAATCTGAGGCCAAGAGCTGGCAAAATTTATGAACTCAATTTCTACTCGAACTCATCAATCAAACCATTACAAACTTTTCATAACGTCTATTAGAAGGAGAGAGATAGACGGCTGGTTATAGAGCAACATGCATTTAGATACGATGCCAACTTCACAAAAAAATTTAATTAAATTTCAAAATACGTTAAGTAAACCAACTAACCCGAATTTGGGCAAATAAATCTAAACCCTGCATTTGATGGTTAGGTAGGTAGTAAATCAAAGTATTATTGATAGCAATAAAACAAAAAAAAAACAGTAAAGGAAATAAATTTATCGATAGTAAACGTCACATCAAGAATTTTGTTTCATTTTCGTCTGGTCTACAGTCGTCTTATTAAAGGTTGCGAGCGAGTTGAATTGAAGGAAGAATAATAATAGTAAATCAAGCAAAAATTAATCAAGCGAACACTAAAGTGGAAAATTAGCACAAATGTTGGATAAGTATCCAATGTAAATGTCATAAATGTCCATTTTCACTAGACATTAAAAGTTATTTAGTACAAAAGAGAATATATACGTTGGTGTTAACCGCAAGTTATTGCAATTTAACAAGTTAATTTAGTTTTGTAGATACAATAAATAATACCTACACAAGGCACATTGTAATTAAGAGTTAGAAAGCGACAATTTTCATTATGCCAGCATAAAACAAAAAGAATAATATCTGTATGTAGGTACATTTGGCACAAACTCAAATGGATTTTCTCTTTGACAAGAAAGTGGAAAACGTACAACGAGGAAAGTTCGCGTGTCAGTTTTTAAAGATGCCTGCAAATTGGAAAGCTTTTTCATGTACAATCATATCAAACTACCGCTTACTTACATTGTGTTCATTCTTTTAACGACATGAAGTAAAAATATATGGGTCACAACTTTTGCGGAAAACCAGTTCATAGTTACATTGTGTCTTACTATCATTTAGGGGTGTTGTACCGCTTACACAAAAATTATGAAAGCAATAGAATTTCAGTCTGGTACAACCACAGCGGTAATGGAATCAGAGTAGCAATCTCATTAGAAATGTGATTAGATATCAGCCAAAAATGATACGATGAAGATGTCTACTCCTTTCGTTATTCTGTCCTTTTACTTTATGTTGTTGTACTCCCAAAAAAGCCAAAAATTGCATATTTAGATATCTCAAAATGCTGACGTACTGAAGCAATTCTAAGGGGGAGTTCGGAATTTCCTTCGGAAATGACAAGTCTGGCGATAATTTTCTCATCCATGTTCACCCGTGATATCACCGTCGTAATAGATCTATGTAGGTATCAATCATAGTTCACATCCCTGATAGATTCGAGGAAAATTGCCGATCAAGCATAAAACTGTTGGGTTTTATATAAAAAAAAAGGGGTTTGCTTCCCCAAAACGTACAATTGCAATATTACAATTAATTAAGTTTATAATCGCAAAAAAAATTATGATGGAACAACAAATTAACAATTTTCGGATTTTTTCTTTACTTGTGCTGTAAGACCTTCTTGTCAAATTTCATGATTCTAGGTCTATGGGAAGTACTCTACGGGTTTTAATTCCCCTGCGGACTGTTATAAAATAAGGCTTAAATGGCCGTATCTTTAAATTGCGCTGACTTGGAAGATTATTTTTTTTACAGCTTCAAGGGACCGCAGACATAAGGATTTCATGTTAATTTTAACTTGATACCTCCACGCGTTCCTGAAGAAAAGAGTCTTGACAAACAGACAGACATACGGACGGACAAAAATATGATCCTATAAGAGTTCCGTTTTTTCCTTTCTAAGTACGGAACCCTACAAAATATACTGAATATGCAAATTTAGCAAAACTTTGAAACTTTTAATGTCGAAGTTGATTTAGAAAATCTAATTAAACTGGTAGGTAATCCGACCTAAAAGCTGCCCTAAAATAGATTTAATATGTGATTATATTTTTTAAGGAACGGTGTTTCATACAAGAGTGCAACTATATTACTATTGTATCATTTGTATAGATTTATTCGATTTTGTTAACTTATGAATAAAATTAACTATTAAATGGACCAGAAAAAACTAAAAAGAGCCGACAAAAAAAAGCAAAAAACTGTTGCATAAATTGTAACTAAATTTAAAATAGAAAATGCGGAAAACTACATCATAATTTAACGGAACCCTAAACAAGTGTCACGATCTTTATAAATAGTAAACTCTAAAGAAAATTGAGCATAGGTTGATCACATGTAAACAACCACAAGCCGGGACCAAAATTCATCTAATGGCGTAAACACCTGTGTCAGAATCGAAAAATTCCTGGAACGATTGACACTTACCTACCACAATTTGTCTACGTAACTTAAAAGTCACTTGGTCACAAATTTTCTGAACATTTAGTTTTTTTTTCCAGAAAAAACAAGAGTTGGATATTTATTCACTTGGATATTTATTCAAGAAGTCGGTCAGTTGCTGCTGCTAAAGAGAACGCCGCTGATTACTATTCACGGAGCCCGTTATGTAAGCCGTACACGTATGAATTTACCGGTGCACAGAAGAACAGATACAGTAGACACTTTACGCAGATATACATTTACCTCCGTGCAGCGTTACCCAATGATTTTTTAAATTGTTTTTTTTATACAAATTTCGCTACATTTCCCGGATATTCCTACCTACGCCGAAAAAGGAATCTTTGAACACAAAGAATTCATTTAGCACAAAAAAGTTCATTTATTTAGTTATCTACAAAAGTATTTGTTTTTCATAGTTAGTAAAATCTTTCAATCTCCTTACCGTTGTTACTTACAGCCTAATAATTCCTTAGATTTTATATAAAATTAAATAAAAATCCCCATTAGATGTAAAGTCCCTATAATAGGTCGAGCAAGAGTAGTTTCGAACTTTTCGAATATACGACAGATACTCACATTAGCACTCTGTTAATTCATTTAACTCCTTTGACGCAAAGGATAAATTACGTGTCCTCAGAAAATAACGATTTACAATTAAATAGACTATGTTAGATTCTAAAGGGAAACTGGAAATTTTGTCAGCACATATCCAGGAAAATGGGATACGTTTTCAAAGGTAGCAGTTTTCCTAATTATTTCCGCTGCCGCTATTAAGGATAACAATTTAATCATGTCCTTTTTGAAGCAAAACTCGACTCGTTTTCTACTAGATCATTATATTAATACGTCAACATTAAAACACTTTTTCAGTATTGACCATAAAAGGAGAGGAATGAAGCTTATATCATTATTCATTAGAATGGTATTGTGGCAAGAAATGTGCAGAAAATAAATATAATTGTTATGTTGCTGCCGAGGCACATAAAAAGGTAGTGCACAGAAACATGTGCGCCGTATTTGTAAATGTGTGTGTCGTACCTGCGTACTGGGAAAGCAGTTAAACAGTTCAAAGAAAAACTAATCGATCCGGATGTTTCTAGAGGGTTCCAGAAAGGAAACAAAAGAGTATTTAAAGGAAGAGACGATCGCCGAAAGAAGAAATAAATTGACCGTTGCAGAAGTGAATCCAGAAATAAATTGACAGTGAAATAAATAGCGCAGTGAATAGTGATATATCAACANATAATCTAAGTTTAGTAATAATTTAATAGCGTTTTTAAGTTCTTTAATAATTAGTGTAAATAATTAGTTGTTGTCGTTGTCAGTCTCGAATATACATATTGTTTTGTTTTACATTTATTCCAAACTCTTTGAATAGAATTTTTTCATTTTTCTAACTAGAGATTCAACTGCGGGTTTTACATTATAAATGCCTCCTTAATTCGAATTTCTGATAGTTTTCTTCGGAAAATCAGCCGCAACAATAATCAATGGGTCGAGTTTTTAAGGAAACTGTTGTCACCATAAATTTTCAGTGCGACACTCAGTATTATATATGTAAAGATACTATTGTTGTTGATTTTAAGACCACTAACTATTAACTAATACGAACACTCAATTTCAACAATTTATTTCTACTCCGTTTACACTCAGCATATACAAGTTTTACATCCGTCGTTCTACGACTGACTATCTCATATTACCCCCGCAGGGTGCAGGATAAGTGCCTGTTGCGTAAATGTATCTTGCGTCTATGCGTGCGTTTCCAGATGGCCCTTATGAAATCAGGTTACGAACAGGGAAATTCCACCCTCCGCTAACATATATATTAATATTAGAAAAAATGCAGTTAGATGATGGTCATTACGATACGGTAGTAAACGCCAATACTCACAATGTACTTATATCGTCTGAAATAGTAATATGATATTTAAGGGTGATCTAACGGTGAACATAATAATAGTAATACCCACAAAAGCGATGTCGTCTAAAAAAATATTAACAAATTAGCTAAAGCAGAAATTGTCCAAGTAGAAATTTTCCCTAACTCGAATTTTCTCTAACTCCAAGTTGTATTTAGGGGGTTCCATTAGGGGAAGTTTGACTGCTACAAGGTCCTCAATTAAATTTTACCTAGCTGAACATTTACTTGTGACATTTTTCCGGAAACCATTAGAATCTGTTTATTTTAACGTAATGAAAATACACTAATTGGTTCCTATCCTAATGAGGGTAAGTACGTTTGTGAAAACTACCAGGAACTACCATAAATTTTAGGAATAATACAATATGTAACAACAAATCTGCACTTGTTTGTCCATTACGAAAAATTGTAGTCGACGTTTTTCAAAAAACTAAAGTAAATAATAATAAATTAAGGTTTTGTGCCTCTCCGAAATCTCACCCACAACTCATATAATAGTTGAAACGGTTGCGTTTCAATTACAATTAAGCCAAGGGGGTTAATCGCGTATTAAGTAAACAGTAGGTCACGTACGGCCGGCTTAATTTATTCATAAGCAATTAGTCCAAGGTACAGGAACTACTACACTCATTTAGTTATTAACGGAACAGTTTCAACAATGGCGACTTAATGCAATGTCGTCGAGGAATATTGAGCAGTTTATAGTTTAATGGAACTGTCAGGTTCAGCGCCAAAATATCGTACTAACAAACAGTCAATCATAATAATTTTAGGTACCTATGTATACAAAATTATTAGTCTCTGTACTGTGCACAACATATCATTATTTAGAGGACAATAATGCGATCACCTGATACGTTTTGTTTTTAGGGTTCCGCACCTTGAAATGAACAAACGGAATCCTTATACTGGAGCCAATCATCATTACATACATAAGGGCACATGTGTTCCTTGTTCTTAAGTAATCACAACCACAAATAATTCAAATTTAATAGATAATTTAAAAATATGCTTAACTTATTGTGCTTTATGACAATATAACTCTCAAAGCGCGTCCTAATTAGATTTCTTTTCAAATTCTTTAACTCGAATTTCTCCATTTATATAACTCAAATCTCCAGCTCGAGATTCTACTGCTTCTTTTCCATTATGAATTTCTAATAATTACTTCGGAAGACCAACTATAAGCAATGATCAATGCCTTCAGTTAATCAACGGAATTATTACCACCATAAATTTTTACTGCTATAATTATATTATAGGAAAAAGTAAAACAATAGATAATGTTAGAATCAAAAAGTTACGGTAGAAAAAGACAACATAAACGAAGTATTCGAAAGAAAATGTACGTGTGACGGTAAAACTGAAATTTTTCTTAATTCGAATTTCCTCATAACTGGTTGTATTTAAAAGGTTCCACTAGGGGATGCTTGACTGTACTTGGGTTTCCATTTCCAATAAAATATTCCTATCCTCTCTGACGAAAAACAAATATTTGATAAAAGGATTTAATGTCAGAGGAACACATATGTCGGTATGCAGTAGAAGAATGGAGGAATTCGAAGCGACAATATTGAACGATCAGTAGATTTTCTAAAACATCAACGGCAGGCTTTAGAAAAACAATATTCACACCAGTCAAGTATTTAAGTTTTCTATGACAAAGAAAGAGCAAAATAGCGTACAAAAAGTTTTCTCCTTCGTAGCTGATAAACAGAAAAATAACATTCCGAAAACTCTAAACGAACAGTTGCAAATAAAAACTAGAGTAATAGCATTTGCAAAAATCACACTATTTGTTTGGCGAACTTAAGGGTGGACACATATGTGGTAGGTAAACACAAAACTGACGCCACAATCTAGTTGAAACTTCCAAATTAAGCAGACTCTATCTGGAGAGAAGAAAAACTTGTTACAAGAGAACTTGGCACGGAGTCGTGGCAGACAGAACAAACTAAAGCGGCACTCAACTGCAATACTTTTATCTCAAATTTCCTAGTAATTTAATAGTAGGAATTACATTTCCTTGTAGCCATTGTAATGACCGCGCTTTTGGCCTTTCTCCTCTCGCAACCCCTCTTCAACCATGAACTCATTTATGTCGTCTATGTTACCTACTTTTGCTGACTTAAAGATTTATTATAAAAATACAAATATTTCGTACAATTATCACAAGCCATACCATGGTAACTTCTATAAACACAAAACCGTTTTATGTTTGATCGTCTAATTCATGTAGGCAGGTGGACGTGAAATTGATTTTTCAATACATATCATGTTTACAGTCATCGTCACTTTCTAAATTACCTACGCAAAAATCACTTCAATCAATTATTTACAGATATCTCCTTGGCCCTCCATCGAATGCAGTGGCGGTTCGTAACTAAAATTAATGGGGTGCTGCTTCAAGAAAAAATTAGCCTTTGAATTTAATAGAATATCTTGGTGGTTTTCAACCTTCGGCGTGCGCCCCTTCCAATACAAATAAAACAAAAAGGTAATCGGTGTCATGTCAAGCGGTTATAATTGAAAGGAGGCGGAGGTGTACAAAATGGTTCGAGACAATTGGAATAGTTAGAAGCAGGATGATTCTACACTCTAACACAATAAAGAATATGGCTTTTAATTAATGACAATACATTACATAATATACAAGTAACATAAACTACCTTCCAGCAGTATCAAATTATAATCCTTATATTATCTTTATGCCAATTAAATTTTCAGATACGCTATGTTTAGTGTTAGCTTCATGATTCTCCAGTTGTTTTTTTATTAGTGACAAAATAATTTTTTCAGTCAAATTGGCCACTAATTATAGAGCCCTTACATTAATATTCCACGCCATTACAATTTCGAGATATAATTTTGTGTTCTGGCAGCTTAGCTATTTTTTAATGGACAGTTACAAGCCAGACTACCGACAAAATGGGTAAAAGTATTCGAGATATGCCATGTACAGTGCCAACTTAAGATATGAGAGTAACAATACCGGCGGCTGGAGAGACAAATTTCTGAATTTAGAAAAAACTATCGACAAATTATAGTGCAGCATAATAATAATAAATATAAGTTTGTCCTGCCATCCTAATATACGAATGTAATGATATCATAAAGAAAAATTGAAATGTTAAAAAAAATAAAATATTAATAATACATAACAGAATTGTGAACGATTAAGTAAAAGGAAAACTGTAATTAGCGATAATATCAGTAGCTTCAATTCATGCAGATACAACAATGAAATCACGAATTCACCTGCAGGCCTTCTTCAAAACGGTAATTTCAACCGGATTACCTTCCTCTGCTCGTTCGTACCTTCAAAGACTCGTTCGAAACGGTTGAAAGTATCTTTTGTAATGCGTTATGAAATGGAATGTGTTTATTAAATAAGAAAACCTGACAGCAAACAGTTAGTCGACAGTGTTGGCTACATTTACCAACATCACACGGCAGAAAAACAATGTTAGTTAATTGTTAACTAAAATGAAATCTGTTACCACACACTGCTGAATACATTATCTAGCTATTATTCACACTGTAGTTACAAAGGCAACTACAAAAACAAGCAACACTTAACTGTACTATATAGAAGGATTAAGGTAAAAAAGAAGTTATTGTGGTTATTGACTCTTTTGCACTAAATGTTAAATTTTTACACAAATTTTAATTAGGTAGCTACGGAATCAATATTGTCATACACTCTACCCTACTTGCAATTAGTTTTTTAACTAACTATTATTATCCAGCTGGATACTTCGTTTGCGCGAAAAAAAGTCCCGTCGAATTTTGTTCAACCGTTTCTAAGATAGACACAGCCAAAAAAAAAATATAGAACTTGCAAATACGATCGAAGGAACATTCTGTTAGCTAGTCACATCATCATCATCATAAGGTGGTCAGTCCTAAGACTGGTTGGACACGCACCTTCACTCTCTCCTATCCTGCGCTAATCTTAGCATTTCTCTAAAGCTGGAGCAACCCATATCCTTAACTATTTGTGAACAGTAATCCAATCTAGGTCTACCTCTACCCCTCTTACTTTCGTTTCTGCCTCTAACATGTCTCTGACTAGATCTTCATGCCTAAGAAGATGCCCTGCTAACATATCTCGCCTTTATTGACTTCCATAGAGTCCTCTGTTCTCTTACTCTTTCTAATACCTCTTCATTTACAACCTTCTCTATCCACGGTATCCTCATCATTCGTCTGTAACACCACATTTCGAACGCTTCTAAGCTTTTCTTTCCGCCGCACCCACCGTCCATGTTTCGCACCCGTACAACGGCGTGCTCCAAACATACACCTTTAACAACCTTTTTCGAATTTCTAAATTAACCGTTCGTAAGCATAGAAATGACTTCTTTTTATTGAAGGCGACTTAACCCTACACTATCCTCTGTTTTATATCCATACTACTCCCTTCGTCCTGACTTATCTGACTTCCTAGACATCTAAAATCAACCACTTCTTCTAATTTTTCGTCTCCTATCTTTATATTGGCTCTTTCCCTGGTCACATAAGGATCGATTTAAATCACATGGTTCATACTGTAACATGATGCGTCACAACAATACTCAAATGTCGTTGCTACTGTTCTATAGCAATATAGATAACGGCAACCACTTGAACATTATTAACGAATCAATTTGTTCCAAAGTGGATTATTACATCAAACAGTAATAATAATGGATAAACGTCACCACTCACACGTTTATCATCTTCAATAAAAAGCTATCATCGCGGATGCAAACAGCAAAGCGTCTATCCATTGATCGTATCATTACTTTCAAGAGCCCCATCTGCGATCCCTTATTAATATTAAAATCATCAACACCCAAATAAATAAATAACAAATGGATAAAATTATTCACATATGCGCGAGTCCAGTGCCAGATTATATGTATGTATAGTTTTGCCGCCAAATGTGAACAAAGGTGTCATACTTTTGTGTTTTGTTTTACTTTTAGTAGTCGAAATATGAACACCAGATGCTTTTTTATTTATTATTATGAATGATGTAAGATGAAAGGATAGAAGCAAGAAGCAAAAATCTGTGAACAGCATGTTTCCTTTTTTATAATTTTCTCAAGCGCGTATTCGTCAACATTGAAACATTATCGGCATCAAAATAACGAGAACGCATTTAAAACTTCGTGAAATGCAATCGACCATGATGTTCGTCGTCATGATCATCAAGACTTGACGATCAAGTTACTCTGTCAGCAGTTTTTATTTCACGACAGCCATTTCGTTCGTTTAATACAAGAGCGCCGTCATCGTCGTCATAGCGTTAATTTGCAAGTAAATGTTACTGTTGTCATAGCACTAAACTGGAGAAAAAGACGTTCAAGATCGTAAAAGAATAACGACTTTGTTCCGCAAAATTGAGAGACGAAACCAACGACTTAATTGATCTTCGGCAGAGCGGCGACATGTAATTCTACCCTCTAGTATCTTCATCAGTCGTCTAATGATAATCCCCTTTTCGTAAAATTATTGTGAATTCAGGATTAATACAAAAGGATTCGCTTACAAAATAAGGACTTTAAAATGTTCCCTGATAGTAGAAACCTTCAGCAAAAATTAAATATATAGACTAGATTATCGTGATATCAACTATACTTAAAAGGAAGTTTCTTATAGACTTTTCCTTCCCTATTACGAATTCTATACTACTTCCCTTGGCGCTGCGGAAACGAAAAGGATAGAAACGTTCAAAATGTGGTGTTACAGGCTAATGATGAGGATACCGTGGATAGAGAAGGTTAGAAATGAAGAGGTATTAGAAAGAATAGGAGGACGGAGAACTCTATGGAAGTCAATAAGAAATAGGCGAGATAGGTTGGTAGGACATCTTCTCAGGTACGAAGATCCAGTCAGAGATATATTAGGGGCAGAAACGGAAGGGAAATGCGAAGATTAACTCAGGATAGGAAAGAGTGAAGGGCTGATGACCTTATGATGATGATGTTCAACTCACTTTCAGCATCGCTAACCCTAAAATCCTTAATTTTCTCTAATCGGTAGAAGAATTGCTAACTCATTAAATTTCGCCAACCCATAATCACCTTGAGTATCCTAAACTGTCAGTGCTCACTCTAAGCATTCCTGACTTACGATTACTGACCAATTCATGTTGTTCTCGCAATTCCTAATTATTGCGAGAATCTTTGGCATATGCATGCCACATTCAGCAGCATCTGACTTTTTTTCGTTACTTTCAAGTGTCTCTGACCTTTTAATCAATTTCAGAAGACGTAATTTTCATGCCTACCCTGAACTTTTCCGAATATTTTGATGTAAACAACCCAACCACTGGAATATACGTAATAACAATCTCAATTATTATTTTTACCTTTACAAAACCCACTTACGATTAGTAGCGAGGAAAATTCACGTTAAATTTAACCCCATCCATCTTTTATTAAAACGCAATAAATTTTAGCACAATCCACATAATCAACCCTAATAATACCAAGTGCCTCACACACACACACATACAGACATACACACACACACACACACACGGCTTATATAATGTATATTCGTGCTATAATAATATGAACTTTACCAAGTGCCAAGGGTGCTATCTTCTATCCGCCCTTCCTTCGCGTTCTCATTCGTTAAAAATACCACCGGTTCGGCTGGGCAGTTCCGCTATGTAATTTCCAAAAGGCCAAGCCATTTTCACGGGCGATAAATTGAGTCTGAAATGCTGACTTGACGTCGAGTTGACCTACAACACTCCCAGAGAGAAGTTTCAAGAGTTCGCAAACTTATCCTTCTCTCATATGCATGTGTACACAACGAAAGGAAACTTCCAAAGTTTATACATATGTATAATACATGTCAATATACGGATATCTGACGAATATGAAGATGTTCTGGGGACGAAGTTTTGCTTCCAAAACATCAAATAGATTTTCTGTAAATCTACAAGGTTTCCATCTCATCTTCAAATAACACTCATGAATCAGTGCAAATCGGCAGGACACCCAGTAGTTCAACGAAAGTTTAATATTTTGTTGTGTGTATTAGTTTCTTCTCTTGTACCTTTACACTCTAACGTCGATAAATAATCTCGGCTAAGTGACTGTGAAAAACACTTAACGTAATTAGAAGTTGCAATTTGCATGAAAGTAAGCACATATTACATTCCGTTTGGTCCAGTATTCGCACTGCAATTAAATTTATTAAAATTGCACTTTCTAAGTTGCCAAGATAGTACTTCGGACCCAAGAAAAGTATTAGTTCAATCTACACTTGGCTGCAGCATCAAAACTGTTCTCCTCGATCTGCGATGTAAAATAAATATAATACCTCGGCAAATTTGTGAGTTTCAAAGTGCAACAGAAAATAGTTCAGAGCGCTGCTGTTTGGTCGACCATAAAGATTAATATCTAGAAGATTACCGTGAACTAGTTTAATACTGGCAATCACGACTCAATTGTACTATAAAGATAAATAATATTAGCTTGATTTAATGTCGATGAGCATATAGCACTTGGCCATTAAAACGATGTCTTTGGGACAATATCAACGGTACTTTCAAATAGAACAACTTTTAAGTGTCCCACTTTAAAAAAATACAACAAAATCTCACTTGTAACCATAAATTAATGTCTGCTAGCTAATGTGACTTTTGACCCTAATTTCGCCTCTACTAAAAGCTACAAAAAGCTCCATATTATCATACTTTAATACGAAATTGCGTAATCTAAGTACATTTACATTTTACAAAATAAAAAAATACGATAACCATATCTTCGGGGAAAACGGCATCACGAAAGGCATCTCCGTTTTGGGGAGACATATAACGTCCCTTTTGTATTATCTCGTGGATATGCATGCGACGGAGAAATACTCGTTTATTCGAGCAACAAATCCATTAGCAAAGGGTCTTTGAAAAAGCGATGCTTGGATATGGTTTTAAACGAAACGTAAGAGTACAGAAATTCACCGCTAGCATTTGGGGGAAACACAATTGCCAACGTTATTCGCGAAGAGCCAAATAAAAACCTAACTAATCGTGAGCTCATTCACAGGCAGATAATTTTCAATGTGGTCGGTTTTATTCGTTTAAAAGAAATTTTATGATCTACAGCAAAGTAAGTTTCAACTTTTTAGCTTTATCTGTAAATACCCCATTTAAATTTCACTATCTATAGTTTATATGTTGGACGCAAAGTACAAGAACAGCCATCAGCTGTATCTTTCCATCAATTGAAGTAGAAATTAAACAATATCGTTATGACCAAGGTCGAAATGCAATTTTTGTACGAATGAAATATGAATAAGATATAGTTCAGTAGCATGAAATGCCTACTAGATGGCGATACATTGCCTCTACGTAGATATTACATAAACTCGCTCTTCAGAAGCTTTCTCGGATTGGCCAGTAATTTTGAGTGAACGTAGAATTGAGCAACTGATGAAATATGATAAAAGCGTTCTGTTCCAATTTAATTAACTTAACCTAACATAATCCAACCCTATCATCCTTAACATCCATAACTAATGGACATCATCCTTAATATATTTAATTTTGGTCAAAAAGTACGACTAATGGGCGCTTTCAGACATACACATACCTACGTAATTATCCTCCACATTTCAACGCATTTATTCATCAATTGATCCCTCACGAACAGAAAAACTCAGGCTGTAAACTTCGCTGTACTTGCAGAATTTCGTAGATCAGTCATGAATTAGTAATCAAGTTAAGAAAGTATCAGTTTAACGAGGAAATGTAATCCCTTCGAAACTTCCCAACGGGATCAATTAAAAGAAGCCCAAGAGAGAAGGAAGCAGCACTTTCTGATCATCATAGCAGCAGTATCTAATTCTCATACCCCGCGCACTTTAAATTAATTCCCAACAATGCGCGATTTCAAGCCTGCATCGCTTATCGTCGGTCCAACATAACTCTTGCTGATCATATACGTCATATTCCCAGACAGGCTATAAAAGAGTCGCACAAGTCATCCAAGTGAGTAAATAATAAGGGCATAACTCCATTTAAAACTTCTTCCCGTCCGGCGTAAATTTTAATGTGAAATACGACACGAATGCCTCTTGGAATATTCACAGCAATATTACATGCAAAACTTTAAATTCTCTTGCATCGGGGGATTCATTTTTGGACCATTATTATTCTCATAACTTATTAAATTCCTTCATTATTCAACATACAAATGATTACACGGACGACGCGATAGGCATATAATGATTGATAGACATAATCATCAGTTTGTTACGTATGTACATTCTTTAATATTATCCTCTCAACATTTCTGATAGGCTCGTTATACACAATGCAAGAGTAACAATTCATCAAATTATTCATTCAAATTTCGACTTAACACAATAAGAAACATTCCGCCCACAAAAATGCAAAGCACAAAAATATTAATAGCGTCAATAATAATAATAAGGAGCATTGTTATATTGTGTGCCGTGGAGGAACAGTTTCGTAATGGTTGGTAAAGAAACGAGTTTTTTCACTTCAGTAATGGGTACCAGCTTTTCTAGTACAAAATGGCCACATACCACGCAACTAAGTAGATAGTAGACAACTTGCATATGTACCTACACGATCCATAAAATTGTCCTGTTACATATTCGCAAGCATAAAAATAATTCACATTTTTACCAGCGAAAAGAACATATACATTATACATGTAGATACAGCTGCGAATCGGAAAAAATATTTTGTAGAATTTGAGTAATATTGAAAGAATTTGTTCATCAATTTCAACGAATCCATAGAATTCAAATAGTTCTCATTCAATCTACGTTGTTATTACGTACTTGTTACGTTACGCTGATGGTGCAACGCAATTTATCATATCCGGAAGCATAGAAGATAAATGAGTGAATACCTTACGGTACTAGTTACTTATAAAGCAACCATGTAGGTAGTTCGATAGTTAGAATTAAACTAGAAATGCTAGTGATTTCATTAACTTCATTATATATTATGCGTTCGAGTTTGAGAAACGACTACGATCATTCACTGTTCCTTCTCCTTCGTGGCTCCCGCTCAGAACCTCGTACGTCCACGCCGAACCTTGACTCCAAAATCGGTACTACTCGCATGTACACATTGAACAAACAGCTAGCCGCACCTTTCGAGAAGGCAAGATGAAGAGATTTCTTCACAACTTGGTGCTCATTGAAAACTATTTAAACAAACAGGTACACACAACACCCATTAAAGTGCACTTAATCGTGAAAACAAGCGAATGACACATATCGTTATCTATTGTCTTCATTTATGGTTCCTAACACTTACTTTTATGAGCAAAGCCTACTACGAAATACACAGGATTGTAAAGGATTTATAATTTTAATTTTCCATACAAATAAATTCGAAATTCTATCGTAATTGAAGAAGAAAAGACGCCCGGATTATGCCCTCCCGTTCTATTTCAACTCAAACAAAGCAATCTATTCATGCCCTATCAGCAGACCAAAATTCGCTACGAACGCAAGTGGCATGAAAAAAAAATTCCATAATAGCGTTCAATCGATCAAAATAAAAAACCTTTAGTTACTTCTAAATTGTGTATGGGGGATTGGCCGCCGGGTATAATTAGCATAGTTATATTGTTCTCCAGAAGCAAATGAACCTGTGATTGATTTTAATAATAGTAGTGATAAACAAATAACCTATAGGTATAATGCAGGAAAAAAACGATCCCGTTGGAATTCGCTAACTTGGCATATTGATATGATACGATATGATGAAAAAAATTACTGTTCTGATGAAATTAAAAAATTATCATCATAGGGTCGTCAGTCCTACGACTGGTTGAACACGTACCTCCACTCTTTCCTATCCTGAGCTAAACTTCGCATTTCCCTAAAACTAGAACAGCCCACATCCTTAACTATTTGCGAACAGTAATCTAATCTAGGTCTACCTCTACCCCTCCTAACTCCTGTTTCTGCCTCTAATA
>NW_020439400.1:161597-178599 GCF_000699045.2 Agrilus planipennis | reverse complement strand
ACAAGGTTTCCATCTCATCTTCAAATTACACTCATGAATCAGTGCAAATCGGCAGGACACCCAGTAGTTCAACGAAAGTTTAATATTTTGTTGTGTGTATTAGTTTCTTCTCTTGTACCTTTACACTCTAACGTCGATAAATAATCTCGGCTAAGTGACTGTGAAAAACACTTAACGTAATTAGAAGTTGCAATTTGCATGAAAGTAAGCACATATTACATTCCGTTTGGTCCAGTATTCGCACTGCAATTAAATTTATTAAAATTGCACTTTCTAAGTTGCCAAGATAGTACTTCGGACCCAAGAAAAGTATTAGTTCAATCTACACTTGGCTGCAGCATCAAAACTGTTCTCCTCGATCTGCGATGTAAAATAAATATAATACCTCGGCAAATTTGTGAGTTTCAAAGTGCAACAGAAAATAGTTCAGAGCGCTGCTGTTTGGTCGACCATAAAGATTAATATCTAGAAGATTACCGTGAACTAGTTTAATACTGGCAATCACGACTCAATTGTACTATAAAGATAAATAATATTAGCTTGATTTAATGTCGATGAGCATATAGCACTTGGCCATTAAAACGATGTCTTTGGGACAATATCAACGGTACTTTCAAATAGAACAACTTTTAAGTGTCCCACTTTAAAAAAATACAACAAAATCTCACTTGTAACCATAAATTAATGTCTGCTAGCTAATGTGACTTTTGACCCTAATTTCGCCTCTACTAAAAGCTACAAAAAGCTCCATATTATCATACTTTAATACGAAATTGCGTAATCTAAGTACATTTACATTTTACAAAATAAAAAAATACGATAACCATATCTTCGGGGAAAACGGCATCACGAAAGGCATCTCCGTTTTGGGGAGACATATAACGTCCCTTTTGTATTATCTCGTGGATATGCATGCGACGGAGAAATACTCGTTTATTCGAGCAACAAATCCATTAGCAAAGGGTCTTTGAAAAAGCGATGCTTGGATATGGTTTTAAACGAAACGTAAGAGTACAGAAATTCACCGCTAGCATTTGGGGGAAACACAATTGCCAACGTTATTCGCGAAGAGCCAAATAAAAACCTAACTAATCGTGAGCTCATTCACAGGCAGATAATTTTCAATGTGGTCGGTTTTATTCGTTTAAAAGAAATTTTATGATCTACAGCAAAGTAAGTTTCAACTTTTTAGCTTTATCTGTAAATACCCCATTTAAATTTCACTATCTATAGTTTATATGTTGGACGCAAAGTACAAGAACAGCCATCAGCTGTATCTTTCCATCAATTGAAGTAGAAATTAAACAATATCGTTATGACCAAGGTCGAAATGCAATTTTTGTACGAATGAAATATGAATAAGATATAGTTCAGTAGCATGAAATGCCTACTAGATGGCGATACATTGCCTCTACGTAGATATTACATAAACTCGCTCTTCAGAAGCTTTCTCGGATTGGCCAGTAATTTTGAGTGAACGTAGAATTGAGCAACTGATGAAATATGATAAAAGCGTTCTGTTCCAATTTAATTAACTTAACCTAACATAATCCAACCCTATCATCCTTAACATCCATAACTAATGGACATCATCCTTAATATATTTAATTTTGGTCAAAAAGTACGACTAATGGGCGCTTTCAGACATACACATACCTACGTAATTATCCTCCACATTTCAACGCATTTATTCATCAATTGATCCCTCACGAACAGAAAAACTCAGGCTGTAAACTTCGCTGTACTTGCAGAATTTCGTAGATCAGTCATGAATTAGTAATCAAGTTAAGAAAGTATCAGTTAACGAGGAAATGTAATCCCTTCGAAACTTCCCAACGGGATCAATTAAAAGAAGCCCAAGAGAGAAGGAAGCAGCACTTTCTGATCATCATAGCAGCAGTATCTAATTCTCATACCCCGCGCACTTTAAATTAATTCCCAACAATGCGCGATTTCAAGCCTGCATCGCTTATCGTCGGTCCAACATAACTCTTGCTGATCATATACGTCATATTCCCAGACAGGCTATAAAAGAGTCGCACAAGTCATCCAAGTGAGTAAATAATAAGGGCATAACTCCATTTAAAACTTCTTCCCGTCCGGCGTAAATTTTAATGTGAAATACGACACGAATGCCTCTTGGAATATTCACAGCAATATTACATGCAAAACTTTAAATTCTCTTGCATCGGGGGATTCATTTTTGGACCATTATTATTCTCATAACTTATTAAATTCCTTCATTATTCAACATACAAATGATTACACGGACAACGCGATAGGCATGTAATGATTGATAGACATAATCATCAGTTTGTTACGTATGTACATTCTTTAATATTATCCTCTCAACATTTCTGATAGGCTCGTTATACACAATGCAAGAGTAACAATTCATCAAATTATTCATTCAAATTTCGACTTAACACAATAAGAAACATTCCGCCCACAAAAATGCAAAGCACAAAAATATTAATAGCGTCAATAATAATAATAAGGAGCATTGTTATATTGTGTGCCGTGGAGGAACAGTTTCGTAATGGTTGGTAAAGAAACGAGTTTTTTCACTTCAGTAATGGGTACCAGCTTTTCTAGTACAAAATGGCCACATACCACGCAACTAAGTAGATAGTAGACAACTTGCATATGTACCTACACGATCCATAAAATTGTCCTGTTACATATTCGCAAGCATAAAAATAATTCACATTTTTACCAGCGAAAAGTACATATACATTATATATGTAGATACAGTTGCGAATCGGAAAAAATATTTTCTAGAATTTGAGTAATATTGAGAGAATTTGTTCATCAATTTCAACGAATCCATTGAATTCAAATAGTTCTCATTCAATCTACGTTGTTATTACGTACTTGTTACGTTACGCTGATGGTGCAACGCAATTTATCATATCCGGAAGCATAGAAGATAAATGAGTGAATACCTTACGGTACTAGTTACTTATAAAGCAACCATGTAGGTAGTTCGATAGTTAGAATTAAACTAGAAATGCTAGTGATTTCATTAACTTCATTATATATTATGCGTTCGAGTTTGAGAAACGACTACGATCATTCACTGTTCCTTCTCCTTCGTGGCTCCCGCTCAGAACCTCGTACGTCCACGCCGAACCTTGACTCCAAAATCGGTACTACTCGCATGTACACATTGAACAAACAGCTAGCCGCACCTTTCGAGAAGGCAAGATGAAGAGATTTCTTCACAACTTGGTGCTCATTGAAAACTATTTAAACAAACAGGTACACACAACACCCATTAAAGTGCACTTAATCGTGAAAACAAGCGAATGACACATATCGTTATCTATTGTCTTCATTTATGGTTCCTAACACTTACTTTTATGAGCAAAGCCTACTACGAAATACACAGGATTGTAAAGGATTTATAATTTTAATTTTCCATACAAATAAATTCGAAATTCTATCGTAATTGAAGAAGAAAAGACGCCCGGATTATGCCCTCCCGTTCTATTTCAACTCAAACAAAGCAATCTATTCATGCCCTATCAGCAGACCAAAATTCGCTACGAACGCAAGTGGCATGAAAAAAAAATTCCATAATAGCGTTCAATCGATCAAAATAAAAAACCTTTAGTTACTTCTAAATTGTGTATGGGGGATTGGCCGCCGGGTATAATTAGCATAGTTATATTGTTCTCCAGAAGCAAATGAACCTCTGATTGATTAAAATAATAGTAGTGATAAACAAATAACCTATAGGTATAATGCAGGAAAAAACTACCCCGTTGGAATTCGCTAACTTGGGATATTGATATATCGATGTAAAAAATTACTGTCATAGGGTCGTCAGTCCTAAGACTGGTTGAACACGTACCTCCACTCTTTCATATCCTGAGCTAAACTTCGCATTTCCCTAAAAGTAGAACAACCCACGTCCTTAACTATTTGTGAACAGTAATCTAACCTAGGTCTACCTCTACCCCTCCTAACTCCTGTTTCTGCCTCTAATATGTCTCTGACTACACCTTCATTACTGAGAAGGTGTCCTACCAACCTATTTCGCCTATTTTTTATTGACTTCNAGTTTGATTGGGACAAATTTTTATTCATCTACTACAATGTTAATCGACAGTAATACTGGAAAAAAGGTTCACGCTAGTTTTTATTCGACTTTTATCAACTAAAATTGGTCAACTAAAGTACAGACTAAAGATATAAGAGTTAAAATATCGTTCTAAAACAAGAAAAGCACTAAGGAGATACATTGAATTTTTGTAGGGTAAATTCAATGCATTAGTAAATTAATTTTTAATCTTACCCGATAAAGATAGCCTCTAATTAATGAAAAAAAATTGTTACCACTGTCACTCCCTTGCTAGTGGAGTACTGATGCGTAAAACCAGGTATGGCAAATTACAATATACCTTTGCTTTGATGATAAAATTGTTCAATTGTTTACAACAAAATTTATGCAGGGTTTATAATATAGGAAAAATTCATTAAATTTGGTTTCTAAGAAGTGACAATATTCATACAGAAATAACATTACCTAATCGTAGGTAAGTTATGCATGTCATGTAATAAATTAATGATACAGTAGAACCTCTTTAAGTCGAAAATCTCCAAAACTCGATAAAATGTTTTGTTTCCTTCCCTTGAAGCCCCAAAACCTCCATTACTCGAAATCTCAACCCTCTACCATTAGTCGAAATAATCAGCGAGTCCCTGCAAGCCATTTTGGTACATATTTTCCCACTACAACTCGAAAAATTAAATCGGACCTCTGTATCTCGACAATAGCAATGTTTTATTTTACAACTCGATAATTTGAAACTTATTACGTCTATAGTTCGAAGAAAACTAAGTTATCGACTATAATGATTTACCGACAATGTAAATCTCCAAAACTCGAAAAAATGTTTTGTTTCCTTCCCTTGAAGCCCCAAAACCCCCATTACTCGAAATCTCAACCCTCTACCATTAGCCGAAATAATCAGCGAGTCCCTGCAAGCCATTTTGGTACATATTTTCCCACTATAACTCGAAAAATTACATCGGACCTCTGTAGCTCGAACACAGCAATGTTTTATTTTACAACTAGATAATTTGAAACTTATTACGTCTGTTTTATTTATTTTGCGCTGCCACGCCACTTCTTTCTCCTATAAGGGAGCACACGAATTTTTGGAAGGATTGTAAGTGCAAATAATTTACCTCAGTGATGAATAACACGAATAACTGCACTTAGTAATATTTATTTACAAATATACAGTTACTACATATATATTGAAGACCCTNTTCAATGTCGCTCCATTGTTCCCGACTGGAAAAATATTTATATTTTGGAATATTCATCAGTGTACTCTAAGGTCACATTCAAAAACTGAAAAACTAATCGCTTCCGGAATAAGCCGAAAATCGCTCCAGAAATAGCTCCATATACATATAGGTAAAATGTAGGGCGTTTTTTTTCTTGTTTGTATTAAAAAAATATTAATTTGAAAAAAAAATTTCCATATAAATCGATAAAGGCAGGCTCTATGCACGTTTTACGATGAACGCAATCATCAGTGGGATGCCAATTTTTATTATTTCCGGCAGAGTTAACACGTTATAGATAAGCAAGAAAGATTTCCCGAGATGAAATTATTTGAGCACCGTTTGCATACGTCACTAAAAGAGGAGGGGGTAATGAAACGTCCAACAAAACGTATTACAGTGCCAATCAAAGCGCCAAGTTAACTAACATTTCGTTTCCTCCTTCTCGTTCAAACAAAAGCTTTCACATGTTTCAACGTTAACCAACAAACAACACCTGCACGAGTAACATCGTTGCACTGAATCGAAGTTACGTTTTCCATTCCATCAGCTTGACTCCGAAAGCTCTCCATTAAGGCACGTTTTCACGAATCAGGTTTAGATGACCGATTTTAGTTGATCAACAAAAGCTAAATACAGCTTAAATTAGTTTTTGTCCACACATTTGAATATAAATTGATCAGCAAGCTATTTAAACCTAATTTTTTTAAAACTTTTATTATTCGTAATTCTGAATCATATGATGTTTCAGAAAAATCTAACACAAGATGCCAGTTGCACGCGTACTTTACAGTCCATAAAAATTGATCTCATAGTTCACATGTTTCAGCTTGAAATTAAACTTGAAAAACATAAGTTGACTACAATTTTCACATTTAACCCGTAGTATTAATTTCAAATGCACAGAAAAAACTACATTTTTATAATAACGCAAAAATTACAATTTTCGATTGCAAATGACTAAATTTGCCTTAGAAATAGTAGAATTTATTAGGTAACTTGTAATAATCTCAATTTTGACATATTTCTTTAAAAATTATTCAAGATTCTTAATTATTACAATTCAATTTGTAATATCAACTATAGATATTTTAGTTAGAAGTTTATTCCGGAATCATTCATTTATCACACGGTAAAATTGCTTAAGAATCAACTACTGGAGCTTCTAAACAGCGAACAGTAAACGCAGATAAATAGATAAACGATTCTTTCCGGATATGAAAACGAGCATCAACAACATAAGTTTGATTGGGACAAATTTTTATTCATCTACTACAATGTTAATCGACAGTAATACTGGAAAAAAGGTTCACGCTAGTTTTTATTCGACTTTTATCAACTAAAATTGGTCAACTAAAGTACAGACTAAACATATAAGAGTTAAAATATCGTTCTAAAACAAGAAAAGCACTAAGGAGATACATTGAATTTTTGTAGGGTAAATTCAATGCATTAGTAAATTAATTTTTAATCTTACCCGATAAAGATAGCCTTTAATTAATGAAAAAAAAAAAGTTACCACTGTCACTCCCTTGCTAGTGGAGTACTGATGCGTAAAACCAGGTATGGCAAATTACAATATACCTTTGCTTTGACGTATCCAAGTCATTCGACAGTAAGTTTTTTGTAAAATAAAAAATCGAAGAACCCAAAAATTATCTAATAGAACTACAACAATAACATATGAAAAAACAACTTTTATTACGGGCATATTTACTCATAATCCTTAGCAGGAGTTTACTTTGTGTGAGAAAATGCATTAAATTAATATGGAAAAATTTGTTACTGTGGTCATACCCTCGCCGAGAATCGAACCCGGGACATTTGACTTTATGCACCAAGCTACGAGCTCATTAACTTGAGCTAATGTATAGTAGATAAAAGTTAAATAAATTTTTTCATTAATATGTATCATTAACACTATTACATATCAATGTGTTTCATATAGTATTACTGTATGTATTGCTTCTCCACTTGATAAGACATTTTTTTTAAACAATTTCAAATCCTTACTCGTAGTGTGAAAGTGTGTGCGCAACGTTCGATCGACTTCAACTAGAAATACGTGTTTTCTGCATTACTTTCAAGTCAATAATGATGATACTCTAATGGCGTCACGCCTCGCCTATGATTTCCCTAACGACCAAATCGCATAACCGTGTACGATAGAACGAAGGCGATTTCTCACAAATTTATTGCGATCCTTTGCCGTCATAATTCACTAATAATAATGTATCAAGATATTCAGAGACACGTCGCGCGATTCCGGTTGCCAAACGCGTCCGTCCCGCAATGGCTGATTAGAACGTCGCGTCGTTTCGCGTCGCCATGCACATGCGGCCGATTGGATGAGATTACCCGAAGGTTTTCTTTCTTTCCTTATTATATCCATCGCACCGAGGATATACCTTTCAGATGCGTTCTCTAGCTGTCGCGTCTTCCTTGCCAAACCTTCCCAAACTTGAATTAATTATAATAATTGCGGACAACGTGTCACTCTAAATTTGAATCAGAATTATGCACCGAGGTCCACACACCGCGAGCACTGCCTGGCTACGCAAAACAAACATACCAGCAGCGATTTCTAATAAATCAGTCGGCTTGAATTAATACCGCTTAATATTGGCCGACAGTCCACGTTAAAACCGTACAACTATTTTCAACTACCGTACATTACATTTTACACTATAAATGTTAACATTGACATAATTATGTGTATACTGTATATACATCTTTTGGTAGGTCGGAAAAGTCGAATTCTATAAATATCTTTATCTGATTACACAACTATGCTAGGAGTGTAGGAGGACTAGTTTTCGTGGAAGATTTAAGACAAACAGCAACCTACACCAAAAAAAAATCCATAGCGAGAGTACGATGTCTAGAAGAGAGTGATCTAATATTGAAAAATGAAACTGGTAAGTAAACGGATAATTGCGACACGTCGTGTGAAAAACAGTTTTTCGCACTTTGAAAGAAAGGTACAGTCAATATACAATACATGAACAAGTAAGAAATGCAAGCAATAAGAAAACAAACAAAATGAGCCCGGCTGAACCCAATTTTTACACAATAAATTTCGTATAAACATACGAAACTTTCTTCATGGAAAATTTACTTTTTCTTCAAATTTTCATAAGGAGCAGACGACAGATAGCTCAAAATAATGCATTCAAGTAATACTAATCATAAGTATGTTTTTTTTATTAATACATATTTATGTAACTAACGATTTTCAAAACATAATTGTTTAATTATTTTATTGAAGATAAGTATTCCGTTATAATTAAATTCTTGAAACGTTCACTTACAGAAGCTAAAATTTAATTTAGCAAATGACATAAAGAAAAAGCTCTCCACCAGACGCCATTGTCAGTAGCGAATTTACCCCTGACGATATTACATCTTAAATTATTTATATACGTATAAATAGTACGTTAGGGTACCCTCTATGTGAGTAACAATTTCACCGAATATAAATATCTATTTCATTTTGTAGAGAAAGCTGCAGGAGCGGCAAAGATTACCGTCCATGCTTTTAGTTCCGAATAGACTGAAGAAGATGGAGTCTAGACAGCACATTTTTTGATAAAAGTTCATTTATAAATTTTAGTAAGTATTATTACCAGATTCGATTATTGAGGACGGCAGGTTTTGTGCCTACAAAAGTGCTTTCAGTCCTTTCAGGGCTCCGAAAAATTATAATTCAAGCCTTTTTCTCAACAGAGATTGAGATTCGAATAACTTAAAAAAAGTGCTCCGTAATCTGTAATTAAAAGGACTTTAGGCTTTTGTAACACTTTCAAAGTGCTTAGGGTTTTGAATCTAATTGCTTTCAAGGTAATTGGCAGTCCTTGTAGCTTCAATGGCTAAAGCACTTTAAATAAGAGCTTTTGGGCTTAAATTGGTAAGGGCTTTGTCTAACTCTGATAAATTATTTCTTCAAGAAATTTTTAAACAGCGTCAATATTTCAATGATAAGAATGCCAACTTGCGAGGTCCGGTCGGGTTCTACTACAGGCTAAAGAAATACTTTTTTCCTTTTTGAAAGTTAGTTTGCGGTTAATTTAGATTGCCTATGTAAATTTTTTTGTTTATTTTTCCTTATGCTGTTCCTAGCGATTTGAAATTTAATCCTACAATTTTCACATTTTACCCTTCAAAGTGAGCTAGTGGGATGGTTTGTAAATATTACTTCAATATTTAGGTAAATTTTCATTTTCCATTTTCTCCGTGTTCGCATATTTTCTTTCAGAATATCAATTACCTATGTATTATCGTTAAATTCCGGAATCATTCATTTATCACACTGTAACATTGTCCATTAGGAATCTACGGTTTGTGCTTCTAAACGGCGAACAGATAACGCAGATAAATGGTTGACAGAGATCGGAGATTCTTTCCGGATATGAAAACGCGCATCTCCGTCGAATGCTCCGCTAAAGCTCCAATTGCTGTTGCTATTTCGCCTTATTTTTTTTTTCTTTACGAACCATCTTCTGCGAAACAATACCAACACGCAATTGTGTTCGTTTGCGTATTTGTAAGTAGTAATTAAAAAAGCTCCAATTGATTATCTTCGATCTTCAAGTTCGCGTGGGAATTCCGAACGAGACATTGAGCCAGAATAGATAATTAGTTAAAAAAACAAACTGAACTTACGTCCACACTAAAGAAAAAAGACCATTTTCTTAAGGCTTTCACGGTTATAGTAAATCTTTTGTTAGAATATGTATCTAAATGTGCTAGCTGTTACTTGATGGCGGTTCTTCTCCATTTTTAGAAGTAATACACTAATACTAAATTGATCACAAATATGAGTTACTGGCTTTTTTATGTGAGCATTTTGTACAATTTACTCAACTGAAAAAGTCACTGCATCAGCTATGAACAGAACCCGGTCTACCACGTCACTATGACACTCAATCCTTTACAAAACGGGGTTAACGTATCAGAAGTTTAATGTATGCTATAGCTGTTTTCAGTCGTCCGCTATCGATCGAATAGCCACTTCCTTTTGAAAATCCTTGTAATTTATTTTTAACAACCTAACAATAAACAGTAACATTTCGCTGACATTGATATCTTTACGAATGTTTAGAAAAGCAATGATTACAAGATAATTTAATCATCTCATGTTATAATATTAAGAGGTAATTCATAAATCCTTGTCGATTAACTTGTTTTTCAACAAACGCGCTCAAGCACATTTATGTGCAGCGGTCCAGGGGGCGAAACCTTGGCACCCTGGCTGACAGGACATAAAGTGATAATCCACAGGTAGTTCTAGTTGAAGTTGTTGCCGAAGACAGACGACCGCATAGTGTGAATGTCTGTGCGATAATTAAATGTAGCGACTGATGAATTTTAGAGTTCTTTTACATCAATAATGACCATGCACAAATTGACGCTTGTGCCGAATGAACAATAACTATTACGCAGTAAGAAGTTTATAATATTGTAATGGATAATAATTTTTATATGCGTACATAATTTATGGCGTTGCTTGAGCACTGAACAGTTCTGGAAGGAAAAATTAACGTTTTCCAGGCACGCATGTCTACCTCTTAAGAACTAATTCCTTGTATATTATGCGTGTTTTAACGAGAATTATTTTCCGCTTCATGTTTTAAAAATAGAGATATTAATAAAGAAACTTAAAGCTAACACCCACCGTTACGTCGAAGTGTTCTTATTTCATCTTTTAATATTTAAGTTTCATGCTGTTGAAACATAAGGACACTTACCTAAAACAAAAGAAAGACAACAATTAATTTAAGGACGAGTTTAAGACAAATATTAAAAAACAAAAATAAAAATGATATCACTAAGCTAGAGCCAGCGACGAAATCCGAAACATTATATAATAATAACAGTTAATAAACGATGCAAAATTAGTATTTGATTAAACTAAAGATGTAATTTCAGTAGAAAAAAGATTTACCATTTTAATATTTAATCGAGTGTAAGAAATTTTCATAACAACAAATTCGTTTCGTACGATAAATAAATCCGTACAAATTGTAAACGAACAACTTCTGTTGCTTTAATTATTATAGTATTTATGGATATGCAAGTCATATGGTAATTAAATTAAGATTTAATGTTCAGTTCATCCGGTAGGTATTTGACCTGAGAAAATCGTACGTTGGTTACAAGAGGAACAAAAATACTAACAAAACAAATCTGCTTACGAACACACCGACGTGTTCCCCAGTGCCCACTTACTATGGGTCCCCTTATAGATACACTGCCGCTTATAATCAACTTCAATTTGATTACAACAATACGACCTTGGTTAGCATTTTGTCGAAATTACTAGACGTGTATCACTTGTTGTGTATCAGCACGCCAGATCTAATGATAAGCAGCTGATAGATTTGCTACTATTTGTAGGTTCATTGGGTACTTAAAATTAGATATACTTAGTAGGTGCATAGTGCATTGTTTGTGAAACTGGAATGGATTGATCTCGACCCTTATACGAGATTCTAAACATTTTTAAGTACACTGGTATAATTCGTTTAGTTTCTCTACCGATATGATCTTTAGCTTGACCGGCGCAATGTAGAAAAGAACAGCACTAGGCCAGAAAAGGAAGGAGACAACTCTCGGCCAAACTCTCAACCGGTGAGGAGCGTATAATCCGTACAGTACTGCATGGAAAAATTCACCACTTTATCCACTAAAATTGCATTGCGCTAATGTGCTGTTACTGGTACCAATTACTACTGAAAATATCGACGAGATGTTTGTTTATATTTGAAGACATATCAAAGGTTTTAAAGTTTGTTTTCGACACGCACTACTTTTCAAAGTGCTTAGGGTTTTGAATCTAATTGCTTTCAAGGTAATTGGCAGTCCTTGTAGCTTCAATGGCTAAAGCACTTTAAATAAGAGCTTTTGGGCTTAAATTGGTAAGGGCTTTGTCTAACTCTGATAAATTATTTCTTCAAGAAATTTTTAAACAGCGTCAATATTTCAATGATAAGAATGCCAACTTGCGAGGTCCGGTCGGGTTCTACTACAGGCTAAAGAAATACTTTTTTNTATTATTATGTTTTCATTAGTTTTAGCTTTCAATATTTTTTAAGAATGACCATATAAATATTTACATGCCTAGAAATGTATAAACATTGGCATATTTATTAACTTTAACCCTCCATTACTTTTTATGGGGGTGAGACCGCCACGAACTTTTTATGGTTCAGTGGTGGAGACCTCCTCTTTTGATCCCCCCACCCCGACCCCCTTCGGGGGCCTTCATCTAGACCTTTATCGAACCTTTATAGGATCACTTCGTTGACTCTCTGTCTGTCTGTCAAGACCTATTTTCATAGGAACGCGTATAGGTATCAAGTTGAAATTAATATCAAACACAAAGTCAGGTCTGTAATCACTTAGAGCTGTGAAAAAGTCAACGTAATCAAAAGATGCGGCCGTTTATGCCGTATACGTGTTACCTACAATGCATATATGTATAAGGTAATCTTTAAAATAACGGAAACCTGACGGCGCGTGCTGTCGGAAAGAATCATTAACTGTAATTTTCTTTTAAGCCAATGTACTGCCATGACCTTCAATTGCAGCGCGTATGAATTAAGTTATAAGAAACGCTTTGTCAAAATCGCTATATATAACTACATGTAGATACTCTTTTTAGCCACACACATTAAAATCAGTTATTAAAATCCACAATATTTATTAAAAGTATTAATAAAATTAAAATAACTAAACACAAGCTATATATATACATATGTATAGATCGGTATCTTAGCCGATGTATGGTGCGAACTACATTAAACAGAAAATTGCATTGCTCTAATGTGCTGTTATTGGTACCAACTACTACTGAAAATATCAACGAGATGTTTGTTTATATTTGAAGACATATTAAAGGTTTTAAAGCTTGTTTTCGAGACGCACTGCTATTCATGATGGAACAATACTTTTGCCAAGTACTGTACGAAAAAGTATCTTTAATGTACAAGAGTCGAGAGTATAATGTGCTTTTTTCTCCCTACCTCCGATTTTGCCAGTGCGCATCCAAGACATTGGAAGGGACACATCGTTAGAGAAAATAAACGAAGTATAGAAATATGTATATAAAAATTCCCTAATTTATTTTCAGAAACCAGCTCCAACGCTCAAACATAACCGCTCCCCAACATTTCAGATCGTTCTCAATTTTTACAGTCCAGTCTACTTTAAACATTCTACTTGAGTGCAACCCCTAGTAGATCAGGAGTCGGCAAATCATTTTAGATGAGGTCGGGATGATTTTGAAAATTTTTATCGAGGTCTAGAAAAAATGACAAGGGTGGCGCTCAAAAGCTAGGCATACTTTGTTACCAACAGAAGAATATTTTTACATGATACTTTCAAAAAATTTTTGGTAGTCGTGTTTTTGATCTTCTGCGGTCCATCAGTTGCCGACCCTTGTCTTAGATACTTGAGAGCATCTAGCTGAGGGCCTCCCTGGAAACTATCAAAAACCATCTCACTTATTCTGAACGAGGTTTTGATTGCCGGTGATTAACCCATAAATCCAAACCCACCTGAAACTGGTCTAATCTTGAACATTTTATGAAAATACAAACAGTCTACTGCAGTAAATTCTAGTTAAGAACAAAACTAGAGACATTCGATAATATTGTAGCTGAAGACGATCCTAGAAAAAATGAAGAACATTCTAGTACACTCTCGCTTATCCTAAACTGGTGTTTAGTAGCCAGTGGTCGATTTGTTAACCCAAGCTCTCACAAACTAGACCAATTTAGAGAATCCAAACAATTTTTAGATGTTGATCAAAATGTAAAAATGTCTTAGATCAACCACTTTTCGCCACCATTTCTCCCACACCACCACAGCTACCAACATGCAACCACCACAGTGCATGACGGGAGACTCCAAGCTGCTACCACATTGTCTGCGTTAAGTGGTTGTATAACGTCAATTTTTTTTAATTTATTTATATCGATATATTCATTACAGGGGTATATACAAAAAAGGAACTAATTTTAAATTGTTATATATAGGTATTATGTGAATATTGGTCCTGAAGTATAAATAAAAATCATAAACAGCAAATGGTACTCTATTGCATATTTTAATCATATAACCATTATGAAATATATTATTGATTATAACTGAGTTTTTTGACTTCACAAATTGTAATGAATCTCCACAAATGGCGACTTACTGTCTCTCTGTAATTATTTATAGTTTGTTTAGTCGAATAAGATTTTTCTAGGGAGATGCTTTTTATCAAGTTACTTATTACAAGAAAATAAGAGCAGACATTTAAAAAAAAAAAAATATATAGCTATCGCCAAACTCTCAACTGGTACTAAAATTGCATTGCTCTAATGTGCTGTTATTGGTACCAATTACTACTGAAAATATCGACGAGATGTTTGTTTATATTTGAAGACATATCAAAGGTTTTAAAGTTTGTTTTCGACACGCACTACTATTCAGGATTGAACAATACTTTTGCTAAGTACTGTACGAAAAAGTATCTTTAATGTACAAGAGTCGAGAGTATAATGTGCTTTTTTTCCTTACCTCCGATTTTGCCAGTGCGCATCCAAGACATTGGAAGGGACACATCGTTAGAGAAAATAAACGAAGTATAGAAATATGTATATAAAAATTCCCTAATTTATTTTCAGAAACCAGCTCCAACGCTCAAACATAACCGCTCCCCAACATTTCAGATCGTTCTCAATTTTTACAGTCCAGTCTACTTTAAACATTCTACTTGAGTGCAACCCCTAGTAGATCAGGAGTCGGCAAATCATTTTAGATGAGGTCGGGATGATTTTGAAAATTTTTATCGAGGTCTAGAAAAAATGACAAGGGTGGCGCTCAAAAGCTAGGCATACTTTGTTACCAACAGAAGAATATTTTTACATGATACTTTCAAAAAATTTTTGGTAGTCGTGTTTTTGATCTTCTGCGGTCCATCAGTTGCCGACCCTTGTCTTAGATACTTGAGAGCATCTAGCTGAGGGCCTCCCTGGAAACTATCAAAAACCATCTCACTTATTCTGAACGAGGTTTTGATTGCCGGTGATTAACCCATAAATCCAAACCCACCTGAAACTGGTCTAATCTTGAACATTTTATGAAAATACAAACAGTCTACTGCAGTAAATTCTAGTTAAGAACAAAACTAGAGACATTCGATAATATTGTAGCTGAAGACGATCCTAGAAAAAATGAAGAACATTCTAGTACACTCTCGCTTATCCTAAACTGGTGTTTAGTAGCCAGTGGTCGATTTGTTAACCCAAGCTCTCACAAACTAGACCAATTTAGAGAATCCAAACAATTTTTAGATGTTGATCAAAATGTAAAAATGTCTTAGATCAACCACTTTTCGCCACCATTTCTCCCACACCACCACAGCTACCAACATGCAACCACCACAGTGCATGACGGGAGACTCCAAGCTGCTACCACATTGTCTGCGTTAAGTGGTTGTATAACGTCAATTTTTTTTAATTTATTTATATCGATATATTCATTACAGGGGTATATACAAAAAAGGAACTAATTTTAAATTGTTATATATAGGTATTATGTGAATATTGGTCCTGAAGTATAAATAAAAATCATAAACAGCAAATGGTACTCTATTGCATATTTTAATCATATAACCATTATGAAATATATTATTGATTATAACTGAGTTTTTTGACTTCACAAATTGTAATGAATCTCCACAAATGGCGACTTACTGTCTCTCTGTAATTATTTATAGTTTGTTTAGTCGAATAAGATTTTTCTAGGGAGATGCTTTTTATCAAGTTACTTATTACAAGAAAATAAGAGCAGACATTTAAAAAAAAAAAAATATATAGCTATCTGCGTAGATTAAAGAAAGAAACTGAATGAGCAGAGCAATTTCTACTAAATACTTAACACGACCGACTCCTGACGTTAACCTAAATTAGAATTACTATTCGCTATTAAGTTTTAATCAACTAACATCATGATGTTACCTGAGCGAGTACGTATTAAGACCGCTTGGACACTAATTAGACTTTAGTCTACTGTACGTTGTCAGAAAACGTGATTGCCAGAAAATGTGAGTGAAACAGAGCCGTATAAAACTGTGTAACATATCTACACGGATCTGCCTTAGAAAAAGTCTAGGTAATTAATTAACTAGAATGTGGATGTTGCCCTCATACGCACGCCGCGGAGTACTGATCACGACCCGTGCTAGTTTTAAATTTCTCTGGCAAATAGAATAGTAGAAACATTAAACGCTCTTTTTCAGCCTATTTTTCTATAGCAAAAGTTAAACCAAGAGCAATAGATATGCAGACAGTTATTTGCGTTCATATAGTTGTCATAAATGCAGTAAAAGTATTGAATCCACAAGTACACGTCCAGTCTCACAATTTAGAATATCAGAATTTAAAAATTCTATTTGGGAGAACAGTTCAGTCATCATAAGGTCGTCAGTCCTAAAAATGGTTGGACACGGACCTCCACTCCTTCCTATTGTGAGCGAATCTTCGCATTCCCTAAAACTAAAACATCCCACATCCTTAACTACAGTGTAAACTCTATATAACGACACTTTAGGGACTGAACATTTTTCGGAGTTATAAAGAGTGGTCGTTAAATGGAGAGAAATAAAAGATATTATTTTACTATTCTAAAATAATATGCATTTACCAATATA
>NW_020439400.1:149103-154644 GCF_000699045.2 Agrilus planipennis | reverse complement strand
ATTGTTTAATTTAATTAATTATTGAACCCGCATAACTTTTTATGGGGGTGAGACCACCACGAACTTTTTATGGTTCAGTGGTGGAGACCTCCCCTTTTGATCACCCCATCCCCACCCCCTTCGGGGGCCATCATCTAAACCTTTACCGAACCTTTATAGGATCACTTCGTTGACTCTCTGTCTGTCTGTCAAGACCTATTTTCATAGGAACGCGTATAGGTATCAAGTTGAAATTAATATCAAACACAAAGTCAGGTCTGTAATCACTTAGAGCTGTGAAAAAGTCAACGTAATCAAAAGATGCGGCCGTTTATGCCGTATACGTGTTACCTACAATGCATATATGTATAAGGTAATCTTTAAAATAACGGAAACCTGACGGCGCGTGCTGTCGGAAAGAATCATTAACTGTAATTTTCTTTTAAGCCAATGTACTGCCATGACCTTCAATTGCAGCGCGTATGAATTAAGTTATAAGAAACGCTTTGTCAAAATCGCTATATTTAACTACATGTAGATGCTCTTTTAGCCACACACATTAAAATCAGTTATTAAAATCCACAATATTTATTAAAAGTATTAATAAAATTAAAATAACTAAACACAAGCTATATATATACATATGTATAGATCGGTATCTTAGCCGATGTATGGTGCGAACTACATTAAACAGAAATTACTTCTCAATAATCTCATTGATATTTATAACTTTATGAGGACCATATTAGAGGTCAATTCGGTTTGGTAGTAACTAGTATGTCACGAAAGAGGACATTCATAGAAGATACCTACTATGTATACAATGGGCATGAGTTTATTAAAAAATGTCACCGATTAGCAAGTTAATAAGTGCGTTCTTAAACGGCACGAAATAATTCAATTGACAACATTCAGTGTGTCAAACAAACAATCGAATTATGTCAACGACGTCGCAAATATAATGACATACACACAATATATACGTATAAACAGGTAATACATTAAGTATGTAAGTGTGTGTCTTTCACAACAAGCGACCTGCTTTCGATACCCACATATTCAGCAAACACACACACATACCATCAATCGGTTCGCTCACGACTTCTCACGTACAAGGGTATAACCTTTGCACTCGCATTACGTCCCATATCCGGGCAATTGGGAAATGGAACGAACTGGCTAAATGAGCAATACTTTACTCTAGGGTAATTTTATAGCTAAAAGACTAGTAATAAGGAGGTGCTCCAGTGCGACACCTTTTCAGACATGAAGAGCTAGTTAGAGACATATTACAAGTAGAAGCAAGAGTTAAAAGGGGCGGAGGTAGACCTAGAATAGGCTACTGTTCACAAATATTTAGATTAGAGATGTAGGTTGCCCTGGTTTTCTAGAACTACCAATAGTAGTAAGATAGGAGAAAGAGGGCGTGCGTGCCCAGTCTGCAGGCTGTATGATGACGAACTTTCTGTTGTTTCCGATATACAGTAAAAGTTCCTTATTCATGGTTTCCTTATTCGCGTTTTCATTATTGGCGGGAGAAAAAATTGCAAGCCAGTTCCTCTATTCGCGGCTAAAAATTTCATTATTTGCGGATGCAATCAGTAAACAGAAAAGGATTCGGTGTCATTTATTAAGGAGATTAGTCGCAATAGACCGCTCGTGTCTACTGTGAATTTTTCCGAAAATATGGGTTTCTATTCNTGAGCGTGACGCTATATAGAGTGTAATATTGTATAGAAAACAATGTAAACCAACCAAAGTCAAGCAATTTCGACGTTTTAAGGAGTTTGTTGTTAAATCGAGTGACGTTATAAAGAGTTTACACTGTATTTGTAAACAGTAATCTAATCTAGGTCTACCTCTACCCCTCCTAACTCCTGTTTCTGCCTCTAATATGTCTCTGATTAGACCTTCATGTCTGAGAAGGTATCCTACCAACCTATCTCGCCTATTTTAGACTTTTAGAATGCGGGAAGGATTTATAATTTTCTTTTGATTTCTTACGAAAAGTGGAAGGGGTACAGTCATACCGCGTATACGAAGTGACTTTCGTCGATAAAAATTCTGTAATTTATTTCAGATTATTCAGAAATAATAACATCGCCTTAATATCCGTTGTGTTTGATTTTTGTTTTAATTGAATGTATAAGTTTTTGTATTGTCTTGAAATTTTATGTTTTAAAATAATAATTGCGATTTTTGAAAGATACGAAATAACTACATCAGATATGGGGGAAGGGAGTCTGGGTTAAATGTTACAATTTTCTACAGGCGCCCCCCTGACAAGACTTGCAGCACATACAAAAACAGAAAAAAAAGGTAAGTAACTGAAAGCTTTTCAAAAAAGGTGAAAATTAAAAACCTTTTGGTGGTTTAGGTTATAATAAGAATTATTGAATATGTTTCTGAAGATTCTGAATTTTGGAAAATCTGTGATATGGGGAGACTCGCAAATACTTACACGAACCTATTGTGGGAAAAAAAACAACAAGCATTCAGAAGGCATCCGCACCAACTGTTCTTAACCTTCTAATTTTCTTCTGCAAATAAACATCTATTTAACAATGCATGTTAATATTGTTAATCGTATGGAAAATTAAATGTTTGAAACCACTAATAAAAATCCAATTCGAATTTGCGCGACCTACAAATATGAACATATGCACATAATTATTCCACATATTGATAACAAACAACCTTGTTTTATGGGTACACACTCGATTCAATTATTAATTAAAGCTTTTATTAGTTATTTGCGTTCATATTCCCTATTAGTTGGTGTAACAACACAATTGATGGTTTTTGTTTCTGCAGGTAAACCAATTAGACTGAAAGTAATTACTTATGGTCACATTTTCTCACACATTTGTTTTTTTTGAATTGCATTGTACTGTTTTAACATTAAAATATTGCGCGAGTTTATGTGCTCCTCCAGATCACATTGCGAAGAATTATTGCCAATGCTAAAAACAAACAAATCACCAGACTCTACGGGCGACAGTTGTTGTAATAACCGAGTAGTGAAAATTAGATAACCGCAAGAAACAAAGGGCACAGTGGTCGTGTATCACCATTACCGGATTCCCGGAACCAATTTCCATTATTACTTCTTGCACGGTTAATAACTGCAGGCCCTACAGTTTGCAGAAAATTAAATGGAACTGTCGCAAACACAATATTAATCTCACACGAATAGATATATTCAATAGACCACGTCTATAAATTGTTTTTGTGGCCAACCTAGAATTAAACTTTAACAAAATCAACGTTGGATATAGCGTCCCGGTTCTCAAATTCAATGTACCTATATATATTGCATACTGGCCGTAAATCAATTTAGATGATTGGATTTATGTTTGAAAATATCCTCATCGTAATGTTTTTTTAAAATTTTAAAGTTCTTTTTTTAATGTTTTTTTACTAAATCCAATTTTGGTTAGCTTGTATTAATATTGTAACGAACACGAGTGTGTTTGTGTGCGATCGGGCATATGTGTGTGTGAAAGCAGTTAAACAGTTTAAAGAAAAAAATAAACTATCCAGATATTTCCAGAAGGTTCCAGAAAGTAAACAAAAGAGTAGAGAAGAAATAAACTGACCGTTGCAGAAGGTAATACAGAAATAAATTGACAGTGATAGCAGTGAAATAAATAGCGCAGTGAATACTGATATATCAACAGTAGTGTAAATAAATAGAATAATTCATAACCTAAGTTTAGTAATAATTTAATAGTGTTTCAAGTTCTTTAATAATTAGTGTAAATAAATAGTTTTTGCCGTTAGAAGTTAATTTTGTTAAACCCACGAACATTACAATGTCAAGCAATCTCTAAAAATCACAAATTTGCTTCATGAAGTGTTGACGAACATTACGGGGGCTTCTGTCCGTCCTACTATCGATCGTCCCTCGACAGTAATGTTACATTTTTTGCGTTTCATTCGTTTTCCATCGATCTAGCCAACTTGAGTGTATTAAAGGCAACTATTGTTCTCTTTCTTTCTCTCTTGTTCACCATAGATAACTTCCTCATCATTCGATTAATTTGCTGTAAGAAGTATGTGCAACACACGCTATATTTCACTTTTTAGTAGACACGACCTATCCCTTTATCGTCGCGAAAGTAAATATCCCCTAAGTGTTTATTTAATGTCCATTGTTCGACATGTCGTAAAGCTGTTTCAAATGGGACTTTTACATTCTACATTTGTCGAGTTAGTCTTCATTTTATCGCATGTATCTAATCGTTTTATGTTAATACCTCTATTTCTGGTGACATTGTTTCTCCTGAGCGAATTTAATTTTGCAGTTAACACCACTGAAGATTTTAAACAGTACAATACCCAGATATTGTTTCTAATTTAATTGAGAGAAAGTAATTAACGATTTCATTATGATCAATAGATAGTAGGAAATGTATTTTTCATTTGGTGCAGAAATAAAAACTAGACGTAGCAAATGTTTTTTCTTCTCAATTTAACACACACATTAAATATCGTTATGTATCTTCAAATTGTCTAATCAATGCAAGGAGTAACACCTGTAATACAGCTTGACATTTTGCATATTGTCTAAAACAGAGTAGTAAATTCGCAGATTACTTAAAGTAGTACTAATTTTATATAATGTCCGCTATTTAGACATTTGGCACATCGCCGCATTTTGTACATTATCGGAACAGATATAGTGTCGTATTTCATTTACACATCTTCTCTAACGGTTACTGCACTCGAACCAGCCACATGCTCACTATTAGTCATGTTACCAGAAATGTATGAAATCTACATCATAAAATTTTAGACATCTAAAAACTTACCTCAACCAGGGATAGCTCCTAATTTTTCAAATGATAATCTAATTCAGAATTGTTTAGGCTGACTCTATTTCGACTATCCTTCTTAGGAACAATAGATAACCGTTTGCTTGTCCTAAATTTTGGAAAACCTAATTCGCTTCAAGCCTGTTTATAAACCAAGAAAGTTTCTGGTCGGAGTGTTTCATAACCATCAGCTACTAATGCTGGCGGACTACACCGGAGAATAAGGCGGAAGGTCCTTCAGTGTTGATTAGAATGAAAAAGATGACGGATGAAATTAAAACAGGAGAGAGTAAAAGACTATCTGCGGATTATAACTGCCCCATTATTTACCACAGTAAAACTTGGACCAGAGTAGACGGATCTAGAATCTGTCCGATATCCTCCCGAATACTAAACAATAGTGTAGGTAAATCCCCAAATCATGCCGCTCGATTTTCATTCTAATTCTGATGTCCACGTTATATTTGGTACTGCTAACTTTTTTTTCGTGGAAGGTGAGAAACCCAGCCGTCCTTACAACTGAGTAATGTTGGATTCCATCCGTTCAAGACATACTAACTAGAACCTCTCTGGTACTGGAAAAAGAGATTTTTCTTGTCAGATTTCGGTTAAAAACTGTTTTAGGTGAAACGAAAAAGAAGCCAATTTCTTGAATTTAAAATGAAAGCTTAGTTTTTATTGGAGTGATATTAATTCATTTTTAAAAATAACATTTCATCAAATTTTTCATAATCTCTATTTTTAA
>NW_020439400.1:137116-148061 GCF_000699045.2 Agrilus planipennis | reverse complement strand
ATTGTTTAATTTAATTAATTATTGAACCCGCATAACTTTTTATGGGGGTGAGACCACCACGAACTTTTTATGGTTCAGTGGTGGAGACCTCCCCTTTTGATCACCCCATCCCCACCCCCTTCGGGGGCCATCATCTAAACCTTTACCGAACCTTTATAGGATCACTTCGTTGACTCTCTGTCTGTCTGTCAAGACCTATTTTCATAGGAACGCGTATAGGTATCAAGTTGAAATTAATATCAAACACAAAGTCAGGTCTGTAATCACTTAGAGCTGTGAAAAAGTCAACGTAATCAAAAGATGCGGCCGTTTATGCCGTATACGTGTTACCTACAATGCATATATGTATAAGGTAATCTTTAAAATAACGGAAACCTGACGGCGCGTGCTGTCGGAAAGAATCATTAACTGTAATTTTCTTTTAAGCCAATGTACTGCCATGACCTTCAATTGCAGCGCGTATGAATTAAGTTATAAGAAACGCTTTGTCAAAATCGCTATATTTAACTACATGTAGATGCTCTTTTAGCCACACACATTAAAATCAGTTATTAAAATCCACAATATTTATTAAAAGTATTAATAAAATTAAAATAACTAAACACAAGCTATATATATACATATGTATAGATCGGTATCTTAGCCGATGTATGGTGCGAACTACATTAAACAGAAATTACTTCTCAATAATCTCATTGATATTTATAACTTTATGAGGACCATATTAGAGGTCAATTCGGTTTGGTAGTAACTAGTATGTCACGAAAGAGGACATTCATAGAAGATACCTACTATGTATACAATGGGCATGAGTTTATTAAAAAATGTCACCGATTAGCAAGTTAATAAGTGCGTTCTTAAACGGCACGAAATAATTCAATTGACAACATTCAGTGTGTCAAACAAACAATCGAATTATGTCAACGACGTCGCAAATATAATGACATACACACAATATATACGTATAAACAGGTAATACATTAAGTATGTAAGTGTGTGTCTTTCACAACAAGCGACCTGCTTTCGATACCCACATATTCAGCAAACACACACATACCATCAATCGGTTCGCTCACGACTTCTCACGTACAAGGGTATAACCTTTGCACTCGCATTACGTCCCATATCCGGGCAATTGGGAAATGGAACGAACTGGCTAAATGAGCAATACTTTACTCTAGGGTAATTTTATAGCTAAAAGACTAGTAATAAGGAGGTGCTCCAGTGCGACACCTTTTCAGACATGAAGAGCTAGTTAGAGACATATTACAAGTAGAAGCAAGAGTTAAAAGGGGCGGAGGTAGACCTAGAATAGGCTACTGTTCACAAATATTTAGATTAGAGATGTAGGTTGCCCTGGTTTTCTAGAACTACCAATAGTAGTAAGATAGGAGAAAGAGGGCGTGCGTGCCCAGTCTGCAGGCTGTATGATGACGAACTTTCTGTTGTTTCCGATATACAGTAAAAGTTCCTTATTCATGGTTTCCTTATTCGCGTTTTCATTATTGGCGGGAGAAAAAATTGCAAGCCAGTTCCTCTATTCGCGGCTAAAAATTTCATTATTTGCGGATGCAATCAGTAAACAGAAAAGGATTCGGTGTCATTTATTAAGGAGATTAGTCGCAATAGACCGCTCGTGTCTACTGTGAATTTTTCCGAAAATATGGGTTTCTATTCTAAACATTTGAAGCTGCGAGATAAATATCTGATTTTTTGTGTGGTAACAGACAAAGGTTCACACTAACTCGGCACGTGTTTAGATTTCAATAATATGGTCATTAAAAGCTTTTACAAGTGCTTAAAGTTGATGCTTCTTGCAGAATACATAGCTTCCATAGAAATTAAATAATTAAAAAATGGGCTTCGACAGGCTTTAGAACAAAGCTTTATCTATCTTACTACAAAATCTCAAACCACTGTTTTAAACATTAAACTCATGATATCTAGAACCAATAAGCATGTTTTTACTGTACGGCGCGTGAACTACCGAATCCCCTCAATGTATCGGCATATTTTGAGTATGTACTGTTGGTACGTGCCGAGGCAGCTTTCATAAAGGATGTAACCGAGTAAACAGAATAGGATTCGGTATTATTTTTCAAGATATAGGCATCTTTTAAGTAATGTTGGTTCGTGCCGTGGCGACTTTTATAAAAGATGTAACCCAGCGGACTAATTTCAAAATTCAAAACAAGAAAAAATCACTAAATTTTTTAAACCCTTATCCACGGTTTTTGTATTCGCGGCATATTTATGGAACGTATACCCCGCGAATGAAGAACTTTTACTGTATTAAAACATCAAACGTTCTTATTATTCCTTATTAACAATAATTTTAATCAAAACTTAGTTACTTAGACATCGACTTTGAACTAAACTTTCCAATAGGAAAACCAACTTAGGCAAGTTTCCTTAACAGAAATGGAACAACTTTTCAACTAATTATAAACTGCTTGTGAGACACATTTTATCTAACGAACCTTTGAAACAACTAAATCCAGCCCCCGATTCATATTAAACAATCATTTTGCAACACATACACATGCATTTCAAACGCCCACTTATAATGTTACAAGTGCCTGGCTCTGGAAATCGATAGCACTGTCTGTTTACGCTTCACAAATAATATTTAATTAAGTTGCGTATCTATAGCTTAATATCATTAACGAAAACGGATACCCCCGCCCCGTTGGTTGAGATAATTAACAGAATTTAATTAACTTTCACGAATCTTTTAGGTAAATTTCGCTTCGATTCATATTTGGCTGAAGTAAAATCTAAAAAAGCACGTCAAAGTACAGTGACTCGAAATTCTTTGAAATAAATTTTATCAACTGCCACATAATTAAATAGCAATCAACGAAGCTATACAGAGTTAATTTCCTCTCTGAATACAGATGGAAATTAAATTTATTTTCAATGCCGCGAATCGCTTTTCTTCGCCTAATGCAGGTATTATATTTTCTCATTAGACTATTAACACGTAAAGATTAAAAAAAAAAAGATCTTCAAGATACTTAATCGAATTTACTTCTTGAAGACACTTGGTGTTAACTTCTAAATAAGGATAATTAGGATTGTATAGTCGAGATTTATAATTTCGATAAGCCGCGGCGTGAATGGACATCTATGACTTTGCGAATGTCAGTCGAAAAGAAAAAGAATCCTAACACAAAGTGATACACAACTGAAATAATTAACTAACTGCCCAAGACGGTACGAGACTGGAAGAGCAAATTTAATAAATCAACTTACTTGAATGAATAATGAGTAGGTCGCTCGTCAAATAAAAGCCAAGAGTAAATGATTTTTTAATCTAGTTTAAAGATTCCATCGGTAACATTTGGGCGTATAAAGAAACTGGTGAAAGGCAAACGAACTATTTATTTGTAACGTCATTAATGCGTAAAATGATAGTCAAAAACTACCAGTTCATCGCCAACGATTAACAAATGTTTAATAACAGTATCACTCAAATATACACTTCACGAATCTTTTAGATTTAAGCATTTAAAATGTTTTGCAAACAGGTCATTATACCGTGATAGCAAATTAGCATTTTTGATAAAACTTAATTATACTAGACAGTGCTTGAATCCCCATTGATTAGCATTTAAACACAAATGGCCTAACTAACCTAACTTAACCAGTGATTTATTCCATTCAAACAGTTTTTTACTTATACGTTTAGTATTTTTACTGAACTATGGTTCATATACAGGGTGGCCCAAAAAGTATGCAATATACTCATTGTGGCTAAACTGAAAGTTCAATAACAAAATTTTTCAAACAAAACTTGTTTCCTATCTTAATACATTATCCAAATTTGATTTTCTATACAGTGTTTAAAAATAGAACAAAATAAGGTTTAGTTTAAAAGGCAGCCATGTGAAATATGGCTCCAATCAAAAAGTTATAGAATAAAGTTGGTTTGAATGCTAAAATATGACGCTATGCAAAAAATTGTAGCAATTTTTGAATTCCGTTCGTGAGATGAATCGAAAATATTTTACATGGTCGCCATTTAAACGAAACCTTATTTTTTCTATTTTTAAACACTGTATTGGAAATCAAATTTGGATAAAACAGGCGATCTTTTATTAAAATGGGAAATTTGTTTAGAAACACTTTTCGATTAAACTACTAGTTTTGTATGTTACAGTAAAAAACCGATATGCAGCTCCTCCGTGACGTGACTAAACAACGCCTTTCGGTAAAATCCAAAACTTATTTTAATTTCCAAATTTTCAATTTGAAAAACCAACTAATCTTATCTTTTCTCAACCCTGACCTAATCTCATGAATATCTGAGGTTAGATTAAAAATCTATATAAAAAAGTCGAAATACAATCGACACGAACTATATTCTTCTCTTTTTTTTTTTGACGTGACGACTGAAGCAATAAAACTGCCACCAAGTGATCGCTCTTGTCTACGCCCAGCTGAAATTGCCGATTATGGCACAATTCCAAAGAATTACATTTTGTATTCTATTAACCACTTGTAGTTAACGAAGTTCAAAATGCGTAGTACCAAATGGCATGACCTTCTTGACTTCCACACTTTCTAAAAGAAGGCTGAAGAGGACCTTCCACCCTACCCTGTCCGCACAAGTAATGAAACATCCAAGTTTTCCTTCAAAATAGTTTGAAAGATTTCAAATATGTGTTTTCATAGGCCACAAAGATAGACACAATAAGGATTATTGTTCCCTAACATTGTCACTAGATAAGATACGGACCGTTCTTTCTAAGTGTGACGACGTCAGTTTTGAAGCTAACAAATTTCTCCAATGTTTAATTGCTTCAGTCACCATATTAAGTCAGACAGACTTTTTAAGTCTTCCTGTCAGACGACGAAGCTTCGACCAAAGCATATACAACGATTAATGTATTGACCGTATTGAATTTGCTGCATTTTGAGAACATGATGTAATTAAAATTTTCAGCACCGAATATTCGGTAGATTATAAAATGATTAGTTTTGGTCTAGCTGAATTTGGAGCAATTTTGCCAACTTTCTCATTTAGCCAACTGTAAAATCAATTTCCACTTTTAGTCGACGAACTCCCATCATCACAACGGCGGCGGGGCTATCTTTACGACACGATATTTCACTTTTAAATTACAGACGGTTTTCAATATTAAAATAAGACGAAATGCTCTATTATGTAAACAATTATTCAGCTTTACTTGTTTGTTTTAGAATCCCAATATACTAAGGGATTCTCTGCAATTAAATAATACGCCACCCTAACACTGACCATAATAAGCAAAAAGGGATTATGTGTGGATAAAAACGTTGCTCCATTAATACCTGATAAAGATTAAGAAACGCTTCAAATTCATGTCCGGTTACTTAGTCCCGCAATTTTGGAAATAAATTCACCAAATTGTCTTCTTAATCTGAATTACATAACCATTCATAACGTAATTTAGCCCAAAAACGGCTTATTTTTTAAAAAAAATATTACTTAAATTTTTACCAATTTCTTTCATTGATAATAAATTTTGTGAAGCAAACATTTTTTTCAAAAATGAAAAATTTCGTTGATAATCCTGGGATATTTTGTTTGCAAAGTTTACTTGTTATGACGAAAAGTCTTTAGGTACAAAGGAAACAATAATTTCTTCCTTAAAGATCATTTTACAGCCCATCTCAACTTGTTTTCATTTAAGCAGCAACAATGGACTACAACCTGTTTCTGCATTCTTAAAAAGAAAAACGAGACTATCACCCAGGAAGCCACTAATCTTCATTCATTCTCATTTATACTCCTAGAAGCCGACCATATGTGACAATTTGTCCTATACGTGTAGTCAGCATTGGAAAAACAAAAAAAAAAAGGCAATACACGACAACGATAGAACTTACTTCGTGAGTGTTGTCTTTTTATACCGTAATCTCACGATCCTAAACATATTTGTCAAAGAAAAAAATTAGTCAAAAATAAATGAATAAATTAAGAAAAAAATCTATCTGTCGCGAATGGAGTATGGGCTGCCGGTATACAAGTCCAGGTCCGGACTGCGTAAAGTCAAAATTTTAAAAACTATCAAGACCTCACTTAAATTACTTGCCAACCCTTGTACTAGGCTAACACAGCCTCATGAGGACTTTTGTGTACAACAGGATGTGTCTGGATAACAAGAATTAGGATTAATGACTTCCTATTAAATAAATTCACAGTAATCACACTAATAATAAATTGCACGCATCATACACCATAAGAAAATATTTAACCACGAAAAGCCCAAAGCATAACGGCTTATGATGCTAAATATTAGGACTGTGCATGACTGAGAATTAGTTACTTCCTGGGCTCTAGACGCAAATTTAAAATCGTCAGAATCATCCACACCATGATTTTTAAAGGAATTTTCATGTGTTCACCGCCGATAGGAAAAAACGACATTTGAAAATTTATGATTAGTTTACTAAGAAGATCTATGCATAAGGACTACGGCAGCACTGTAGCGATGAGGGGAAACTGCCCAGAATTGAATATGGAAACATTTTTTACGCACGGGGGTATTTACACAAGAAATTAGGGTAATGGATATACCTGTTTAGCAAATCGTCGTAATTAAAAATATCCATTACGCAAAACAACCCGTTAGCTAATTACCATATTAGCACATGCAATTTTTTAAATTACGATTTCTGGGAGTAACTTATAGCCAACGGCGAAATATTTCGATTGCTAATTAAGGAACTTTTTTTTTATGATAAATGTAATATCAGAATTATAAAACTATTGAAAATATTAATAATTAACATCGAATACGTAAACAAATACAATCCTTAAAAATATTCTGATGCTCCAAATAAAAATTAATTGATTTTACAGTTCACGTATATGTTTATAGATCAGACTTTTACTCACTAATAATAAATACACTTATTATACTATTACTTACGGTTATTGACTATTAATTATGTTATATTGCCATTATTTCCTATACTTTCTACTCCATTATTACGAATTAATGTACTGAAGCAGAAAAGCTTCACCGAGATTATACGTGAATCAATTTCAAACAGAGTGAAACTTCCCTAACTTGAACCTCATTAACGCAACCAGCTAGATTCGAGTTAAGAAAAATTACTGTTTTACCGTCAAACTTTTCAATTTTTGTTTCGTACATTACTCATAAAAAGTCCACCTCTAATGACTCGTACAATCTGTTACACAACATACAAACGTTCTTCGTTCGTGCTGTCTTCTCCTACCGTAACTTTAAGATCAAAACCTAACCAACAGTGAGCGCCTCAGAGAAAATTTATGATGATAATAGATTCGCTTAAAAACCCAAGTGATTGATCCATCAGCGCGACTTTTTCCAGAGAAAACTGCTAGAAATCCGAATTAATGAAACACTTTATAAATTAAAATACCGACTTCGTGAAAAATTCCAAATAGAAAAACGGAGAAATTTGAGCTGAGTGAAACAACAGAATATTTGAGTTACAAAAGATTTCGAATTACAGTAGTTTGACTGTAGACCAGGTAGGAAGTACGCAGTAAGCAAATAAGTACATGAAGCTCGGTCAATTTTTGAATGAAAAACGCTACAAACTATACAAATTTTAATAAATCGCTAGTTATGCTGGTTAAGAAGAGTGTTCGGATTCACCCAGCACCTCCGCCACAAATGGTCATATTTACCTCCTTCATGATTTTACCGGATTAAAACATTAGTCCACGATAGTTATGTCAAACAAACGCACAAAACACATCAGTGGTAGTGTGTATTGTATATCAAGGAAAACCAACCGTTTAGAAGTTAAACAAAATTTTTAGACCAAAACTGACGTAATCCGCTTATCTGGTAAATACATTTCAGTTGTACAACTCAGAGCATACAGTGGAATTAATTGACTCCGCCTATATTGACCAACCGCTTAATATGAAGTAATTGCAGTGTTAAGCTTGGTTTTCATATAAAATTCCCTATAGGACACTTTGGATATAACGACTCCGTTTAAAATGACATACCGTTTATTACGACTGATTCTCAAGAAATCATATCCGGCTATAGTGACCCAAATGATTAATAATAACATTTTCGCTCGTTTTCCTGAGCCTTCTCATGTATATTGATATTACAATTCATCGTTCTTNAACAAGAAACGACCTATTAGATTTTGCTATCAGTCGTCTTCAGAATCACGATCCTTAAAGAATACCTTTTTCGCGAAGCCAGATCAAGAAGGGGGAGATTCTTCAGAAGTTTTACAATTTAATTAAAACTGCAAACCAAAGCTAAAAGAATTGATTATTGCGGCTATTAATATAAGCAAAAAAATCTCCGAACGCCACGGGAGGAAGTTCAGCAACCTAAGTCATTTATGAAAAGAAATAAGAAGTGCATTTTAGAAGTTCCACTATTTTATTTTCTTCCAAGAGGAAACTTAAACATCATAATAACTCATTGACAATGCTATGCGTCCCTCAAGGATTCATCCTTAAAACTATTATTAATTGCCATTTTTATAACGACGCTCGCATGAAGTTATGATGATAATAAAAGAAGAATTATGTACAATACTCTGGAAAGTTATTGGTTTGTCAGACGGAAGGTTTCTAGTCGGGTATTAGGCGATGACATTGATGGAGATCCCTAACCAATATAATTTTGATGCGGAAACCCACCAAAGCTAACTCCACAATCTAATTTACAAACAAACAGCGGTTCACGTACACGTGATTGATCAACTGAAGTTATGAGGGAAAACGGGGAGTGAGACCTGAGATAGATACCCTTATCATATAACAAACCTCACCACCAACCACCTCCGAGAGAGCAATTAATATTCCACAAAAAAAGTATCGCTTATACAAAAAAATGATAGATGAGAGACTGCTGCTTTTCGAAAGAAAAAAATTATACCAATTTCCTTTTTCGCGAATTATATTCCGTTCGCTTATTTTTAAAGATTCGTTCAAATCAAAAATATTTTTCAAATTTTATCGCCCTGACGTTCGTCCATTAAAAAAGGATAATATCATTTGTCATCTATGATAGACGTTTTTTTTTCTTACAGAAACACTTACGAGTTGTGATTTGAGTTCCTTTGGACAAATGGGTCCGAGCCATTGATGGAGGCTAATATAACGTTTCGGCACCATCTTCAGACAGGTAGGCGTCTGCCTATAGTCCATAGGATCTAGGAGAGCGGCCGGAGCCTGTATCGGCGAACCACTTTCTTGCAACACCACCATTGTTCACACAATTTAAAACAATATCACAGACGAAAATTGAAAGGAAAACGAAAATTTTTCCTTCTTCAGTACGCACACCTTTCAAAAATCTCGCGCACTTTCATATGCTTACATAGGAATTAATAATAATCACCACTATAATAACCCAATAGCTAGTTTGTATGCAGGTAAATTTAAATAGCTGATAAATAATTTGTTGTAATTAATACGTAGGAATCAATTTAATTAGATATATTTAATTATACTTTGTACTATTATAGTTAACGGTTTTGTAAACTTTGGTAAATAAATAACAGTTCGAAATAAATATATCAAAAATCAATAAACCTGTTGTCATCAGTTGGTTAATTCTTTTAAGGCGTTTTGGACCGACGCAGTTCCGGACATTTTAAAACGAAAAGGCACACTAGTTACAAGTATCATTATCATTATTCAATTATTCGCGGATGATAACGATTTGCGATGAAACAATATTAACCATCAATTGTCTTTTTTCGTTCATGACTGTTACACAAGACCGTCATTAAGACATCGGAGCTGACCTCTCTTTGCGCAGCTTCTGAAAGAAAGACTCCAATTGAAGAAATTGTAAGCTATCACCATCACAGTATCAATCAACTCAATCGTTACAACCAAACACACACAAAACTACATTGTCATTTGCCAGGATCATCTGGATCAACCTGTATTACGTTCTCACATTCGATTTATTAGGCAGAAATGGTGCTTTTCAACAATCAGAAATAATCGCATAAACACGACGCCATATCTATTTTCCTTAAATAATGCAGTTTCTTCCTTATGCTTTAACTGTGCAGTAACTGCCGTACGTAAAAAAGAAAATATGACAAACAGGATGTGATGAGTGAGTGTGAAAGTTTTTCTCCGAATGATAATAATAATCCAAACAGCCGATGTAGTTGGAAATGTCTACGTTTGTGTTCCCTTCGTCACCTCACCATCAGGAAAAGGAAACGGCGAAACCAACAAACGCGGCAAACGGTCGTGGTCGTATCAAAATTAAATACAGATAAGGAAAGAGGGAGGCGCGTTTTACAAACAAGGAATTGACGGACGAATGTGCCAGCGGAACTGACTGATACGTAGCCGCAGGAATGGTTCCTTATCGACCAAATGTAGCAGAAAATCTCATCGGAAAAAGAAAACCGCATAAAGCCCGATTCTCACGACCTACTGAATATTCAGCCACTTGGTAACGCATAAATAGGAGTTTTTCAGATGAAATTTACTACAAGATTTAAGATGCAAAAAACATGTCAACTTGATTCACGCGCCGATGTTTCTGAACCTCATTCATTTTAAGGGCTCCATACCTTAAAGGCTAAAAAGGAACCTTTGGTAAAGGTCTACATGATGGCCCCCACCCCCTTCGAATAAGGAGGTCTCCCTCACCACTGTACCATAAAAAGTTCGTGGTTGTCTCAACCCCATAAAAAGTTATGGGGATTAGATGATGGTCCACCACCCCCGAAGGGGGTGGGGAAGGGGGATCGAAAGTGGGTGGTCACCTGAGTAAAACCCCATAAAAAGTTTGCGGCGGTCACACCCCCATAAAAAGTTATGGGGGTTGAATGTTGATTATTTAGACAATTTTCATACACTATAATTCAAATAAAATTCAATAAAATAATTATTTTCAAGCGGGTGGAAGTGGGGGATCGGAAGAGGGTGGTCACTTGAACAAAACCCGATAACCTA
>NW_020439400.1:129479-130269 GCF_000699045.2 Agrilus planipennis | reverse complement strand
ATGTATATTGATATTACAATTCATCGTTCTTTTTCTTTTTCTGTTAATAAATATATACAATTTGTAGTTTTTATTTCTATTCTAACTAAATAACTAACCAAAAAAGAAAGTTGTTCATTTTTTAAAACTATGCTTTGTATAACGCCCGCACAGTTTGAAGTGTTTGTCATTTCTCTTCGATGTCATTATAAGCGGATTCTACTGTAATTTTTGATCCATAATAAAATTGGAACAGAAATGCACACGTTCCATGTATTATTCATGCAATTTAACAATTGAAAATAAATAACTTTGGATGACCAAATCCACCCACTACGTGAACAACAAAATCAAAAACGAAAACACCTATCAAAAATAATTTCTGATTGATGTGTGTTCACATTCGTCGAAGAATTACAAACTGATGCCGTGATAAATAAACTAGAAATTTCAAATTTGGCTTGCTTGTGCAGAATCCCTACATTTATTTTATCGCTACCGGATTTAAAACAAATAATCCAATACACCAAATCAACGATAGCGTCTGCAGACATAAAAATGCAATTTTCCTGATTGGTTTCCGCGACTGCAATAAGTAGCACTTCGTACCGTTATAATCCACGTACTGTATGTTTACGTACATACAGATGTCAGTAATAAACGAATTGTAAATGTCTGCAGTAATCGTCAACTATATTATGAAAGTAATAATATTGTAATTTGTTGTCACTAATCTGCAACCTGTGCCGTAATCAGAGCTGTATGAACCCACTCGCTTAAAATACGTTGCTAGCTATTGACCACATGTAAA
>NW_020439400.1:114179-129293 GCF_000699045.2 Agrilus planipennis | reverse complement strand
CAACTAATTTTTAACAACTTCACTTTTCAAATCAAAATAAAACACAGTGACTTCCGCTTAAATAGGTCGACACGTCCTGCAAATTTTAATTTATTAAAGTTGTTAAAAATTAGCAATAAAACAAAATAGACGCTAAATAATATCAAAAATCAGACTAAAAATAAAATATGCTCTTCTTGCATTTTAAAGAGTAAGTGATTTTTGACGGTTTTATAAAATAGTAAAACTGTCGTTTTTTTTTTCAGTTTTATTTTATATCTTCATGTGCAGTATAGTTCCACCAAATCAAATTTAATTTAAGGTATTCAAAAATTTTTTTCACACCGTGCATCTAAACCGAACTCCCAAACCTCTTCAGATTTAGCCAAAGTAGAAAACGAATTCTTTGGATACCTTATAAGGTAAATATAAGGGTACCTATATTTGCTCTGACTTTTTACAACTGAAATGTTTTACCGAATCTTAAAAGGCATGGTGATTACAGCAGCACTATAACGACTTATGACAAATCCTGTATAATAACTGTTTATGTGACACACAGTTAAATGATTTTCACACAGAAATGGTTTATCATTGTAAAACTTGCTAAGGTTTACTAATAGGGAAATTGAACCGAGCTTGATAGTTACTAACACAGATTTTAATGGCTTCAAATGACTAACGACAATATTAATTGATATGAAGTCCATTTTGAAATATCGAACATCTTCCATATAAGTACAAATGCACACATATATACCTACATACGAACCGCTTTCTTTTCTTTTTGTAAAATTGAAATCAAATTGAGTGAATCAGCACTACAATATAATGGTACAATCAAAATCAACATCGTTCATTGTTTTTAAATCTGTTGTTATTACCATTAAAACCGAAGGCTAGTAATTCACGATTATCGAAACAAATGCACAATAAAAAATGTACATAACAACAAACAACCATACTTGTACCAATTTAACCCTATCAATCAAAGAAAAAAAAAATAGTACAAAGAAAATTAATCGCAATTGTACGTCTTTCAATATGCGATTATTAGTCGTAATAATTCTTGAAAAGCACCATGTACCTATGTATCGGTCTAATACAGGCAGGTCGGTTTGATAATCATCAATCATATCAAAAGCGTTAATAATTTCATGTTTTCACCGAAAAGAGTTTCCCTGGCAGACTCGCTTTCTAAAACAGATCCATGCACAGATAAATTATTCCTCAACTCTTGCGCGCAAACTTCCTCTATCATCCACAAGCCGCGACCACAACATATTACGTGCGCACCTCATCCGTTAATTACACGCACTTGCACGCACCTATTACTCTTCGGGTATGTGCACACTTATGTATAGATACCTAGATAGGTATATTTCTTCACCTCCAACGGACCGGATCGACAGACACATCTACGACCTCATCATTACTATTTTCTTTTCTTTTTTCTTCCTGTTAGGTAGGTATGTTAACTAGCTAACAACAATTAACCATCACTACGTAAAATCCTATTCGTTTCATTTGTTTGTCTGGTATGATAGCGATCAATAGCGACGTGTAAAGTGACTTTATTATGTTCCACGAACGCCGTATAGATGAAGTGACTTAAATCGACCGTACGTACGTACTCAGCTCTTTGCGAGCCCGTTACGAACTGACTTAAAAGTGCCTGTGGTGCTACTCCTGCACAATCGGTGATGGAGAGAGTTCGTACGGCCGTCCCCAAAACGCGAACGCGCCGGACGGCGGGCGTGCGCCTCCGCCGGAGACCGATGCGCCACACACCGTATCGTAAGTCCGTTCTGTTTTGCGTCTAAGTCGCGCGCGGGCCACGAAAATCTTTTCGGTGAAATGAGAAGAAAAAAATAAGAAAGCAACAACATAATGATCATCCAACAACAATAGGGTAACTGATTTTCGTTGGAGAATGGTTCCAAGCCTGAACGCCAGCAACCGAAAATAAAAAATCCGAAAGGAAATAAAAAACTAATAATAACAATACCCTCGTCTCAAAAGATTTTCAATAACGTTCCTGTAAAAGATTTCCCGAAGTTTCAAATTACACAACTTTGCAAGGCAAAAAATTGGATTCTTGGGTTGAGCCATTGATTAATTTTTTTGGCTTTCTACTTTATAAGAACAAACAGACTTCTTACAAGAACTCCGCGAAGTATATTTTTCAGTATTTGGCACCCAAAAAATTTAACAAATTTTGATGTATCGAACATCAAGGGAGACGCCAACAAATTCGAGTTACAGAGTTTTCGAGTTATGGGAGGATTTTGACTTTGTAGAGATTAAGATTTGGTATACTTACATTGGTGTCGATAACTTAGTTTTCTTCGAACTATAGACGTAGTAACTTTCAAATTATCGAGTTGTAAAGGTTGCAAAATAAAACATTGCTCTGTTCGAGATACAGAGGTCCAATTAAATTTCTCGGGTTATAGAGGGAAAATATGTACCAAAATGACTTGTAGGGACTCACTGGTTATTTCGACTAACAGAGGATTGAAATTTCGAGTAATAGAGGTTTTGGGGTTTGAAGGGAAGGGAACAAAACATCTTTTCGAGTTTTGGAGGTTTTCGACTTAACGAGGTGCGACTTAAAGAGGTTCTACTGTACCATACAATGATGTCCTATGTATCTGAGGCTCTAGAACAGGTTAGGTTTGTGGAAGAGATTGATGCCGCTGGGATAGCTCATAATACTCTAGAATTCACTGGCAGTTAAAACGTTTAATAAAAGAATAAAGTTATTACTTGGCCAAATCTGAAGTAAACAGTAATAATTTCGAAAAGGGGCGGAGTCTAAATTGTTTTTCTTTTTTCTGTGACTTCACCAATTTATATTTTCTTTTACAGTTCCTTAAAAATCGAATATCAGCAGCGAAAATTATCCGAAACTACGGGATAATCCGAAATAATTTCATATCTGTAACCGTATCTGAAACCGGTATAATATTATTCATACATCCGAAATTTTATATCCATGACAACCCTGCTTTCGATATCCTGGAAGCCGTCGCTTTTTCAAATAATTACCAATCTCTTGACGTGTTGAACATGTTTACATGTCAATATTGATATATCAAGATTCTGATGTATCATCTACTCTCAGTGAAACAGAAATAAACAATCTTATGAAAACAATAAAAAAAAATATAATTTCATTAAGTACATCCCCATAACATTTTACTTAAAACAGGTGAATCCTGCTGGTAAAAAACACCCATAAACGAAATAATAAACAAAATTATTTTAAATTCCTTATAAACAGGTCGCATACAAAATTTGAAAACGGTCGGAAAATTAATTCAGCAGAAGACCTGCTGGACGAGTAAGGTACATCCTAAAGGATGAGAAAGGACAATAGCCCATTAACTCAGCATGTCGTCCGCCACTGCCTTTTTATCCACAACAGAATCGTTTTCCTTATTGCGCGACTTGAACGCGAGAGAGCGAGCATACCGCTAAGGCTCCGTTTAACACAATGTTGTTTTAATGCTTCGTTTGCACGGGGTTCATGGCCCGTAAAAATTTGATGACCAAGACCATAGCTCGATATAAGTACCTATACATAAGACTCCTATATACAACCTAGATATACACATACATATGCATGTACGTGTGCTACACCATCTACAAAGGTGTACACATAAATATCCCATACACCACGACAATAAAAGCGGAAAAGAATAATATCAGCTCTACCTCAACATCAAAAGCAACGCGAATTTCTAAGGAAACAAATGTGAAACACCACTGTGTTTTGGGGACTCTTTCGTATTCGTCTAATAAAAATGTCACCTAAAATCACGATCCATACTGCGTAACTTCGTCCTCTTTTTAACCAATTTTCATGATTTAACGTGCGAAATTTCGATCTTTACAGTGGTTCAACTAGGGGCGGATCGAGTCCCCGACTCCGACTGATAGGGTCCCGCAAGTGGTCCAGTATTCCAGTTATGCATTTCTTCTCAAAATTGAACATTATGCATTATTTGGGCATTTCTCAAGAAATCATATCCGGCTATAGTGACCCAAATGATTAATAATAACATTTTCGCTCCTTTTTCTGACCCTTCTNGTCCCGCAAGTGGTCCAGTATTCCAGTTATGCATTTCTTCTCAAAATTGAACATTATGCATTATTTGGGCATTTCTCAAGAAATCATATCCGGCTATAGTGACCCAAATGATTAATAATAACATTTTCGCTCCTTTTTCTGACCCTTCTTATGTATATTGATGTTACAATTCATCGTTATTTTTCTGTTAATAAATCTATACAGTTTGAAGTTTTTCTCTCTATTAAACTAAATAACTAACCAAATAAAAAGTTGGTTTATTATCTAAGACTATGCTTTGTATGACGCCCGCTTAGTATGCATTATTTGGGCATTTCTCAAGAAATCATATCCGGCTATAGTGACCCAAATGATTAATAATAACATTTTCGCTCCTTTTTCTGACCCTTCTTATGTATATTGATGTTACAATTCATCGTTATTTTTCTGTTAATAAATCTATACAGTTTGAAGTTTTTCTCTCTATTAAACTAAATAACTAACCAAATAAAAAGTTGTTTATTTTAAATTTGTACTTTCTTTTTGAAAATGTGCCACCAACAACTTTCGGGCCCCGAATATCCAAGGTTCACCACTGGATGTCAAAGCAGAAGGCAAAAGCTGGATAATTTTAGATATTTAAATAATATTAATGGTAAAATACTTTTAAAAAGTCACAATTATTTGAGATGAATATTATTCCCAACAATGCAGGACATTACAACTAAACACAAACAATTAACTCAAATATAATATGAACAATTAATTAATAGGTTAGAATTGTTTTCTGACAATTTACTAAATTTCGTCTGTAATTATCATTGTTATTTAATAACAATTCCTGATACGTTACTTGATATTCAAAAGTTCCCTGACAAGTCTCGATTTTCAAGGTCTTTCGAGATCGAATACCAACTCACCCTGAGAAAATTTCGAGGAAATCCTTTATGTTTATCACCATTCTGAGGTAAACGAATGCCAGTATTCGTATTAATGATAGTTCGGACTTTTCTATTGTACAATTCGTGACAGAAGCACAACGAAAACGTGTGAATGTGATGCAAACTATTTGTAGTGTACACGAAGTTATTAATTTGATCTGCTATCGTATGCTATAACGTAATCAATTTGAGAAATTATACATCACATTCGTTATAATAAACCTAATACTCGTTCGTGTTAGTTCTAACGAAGAAAATTGTGTAAATAAATAAATAATTTTACCTACTTATCAACTATCTTTTGAGTTTTCAGCACAAAAACCATATGTTTCATTTTATAGTAGATCTTACTGGAAATGTTCAGTTAAAAACCAATAAAACAAAGATTCTTCACAAATTAGCGAACTCTACGTTGGAGGTCTATTGGTTGCTTTCAATTATTATTCTCGCCAATCGATCACCATCTAAAGCTGAACCAAAACAATACACGGAATTTCCTTTAATACTGCAAGAACCTTCTGTTTCCGACATGGATTTAGTGGGAGCGACCGATACACTCCGGTTCAGCTCTCTCTCATGGTTCGATAAAACAATTCCCCGAATAATGCAAGAAGCCCGACGTGGATGTGGAAGAGAAGTGAAGAAGGCTTCGGGGTGCAAAAGCATGCCGGTGAACTTTTACGAAAAGAAAACACGCCAGATGAGAAACTTGTAAAACGCAATTCGGATGGAAGCGCTCTCGGCAAGGGAGCTTTCAACCTTTCACAAAGGTTTGACGGAGAAGCAAAGCTTCGATCTTCTACGAGCACTTCGAAAAGCAAGGCGGATACTCACTTATTATTTGCAACCACGGCCAACAAAACGGCCCTTTTTAAAACAAAATAACTAACTTTAATCAGTTAAGCTTCTAAAAATGGACAAAAGCTTACTGTACTCCTTGAACGTCTCCGGTGTTAATATATGAGGTCTGTTTAAGAAGTATCGCGAAATTGTGTTTTTTCACAAATTATTTATTTATTAATGAATATCTATTTCCCGACCAGATATTATACACTTGTGCCAACGTTTTTTCCAATCCTTGAAGCACTTCTAAAAAAGACATTTTTGTGATCCTGTTCAACTCCCTCTTCATCACCTCAATCGTAGCGTAGCGTCGTCCTTTCATGAACCTCTTCAGTTTCGGGAACAAGAAAGAAAGTCACAGGGGACCAGATCTGGGGAATACGGTGGCTGCAGTTTGTGTTTTTAGGCCAAAAATTCGCGCACAAGCAACGATGTGTTAGCAGAGGCGCTATCATGGTGCAAAAGCCAATTTTTGTTCTTCCGCAAATCTGGGCGTTTCTGGTGGATTGCAGGTAATATTCCTTATTGACAGTTCTACTCCGTAGCAAGAACTTATGATGCCCCACGCCCCTGCAATTGAAGAAAACTAAGCAAAATCTTTATATTCGACCTAACTTGGCGCGCTTTTTTCGGTCTCGGTTCGTGCGGCAGCTTCCATTGGGATGATTGAGCTTTGGTTTCCACGTCATAACCATAAACCCATGATTCGTCACCAGTTATGACCTTCTGGAGTAAATTTGGGTCGTCGCGGACAGAGTCCAACAACTGCTTAGGAATGTCAATGCGGTCCTTTTTTGGTCGAAATTGAGCAATTTTGGTACGAATGGTAGGAGCCAATCGATATGTTTAGGTCCTCAGCAACTTCTCTAACGGTGTTTCGACGATTGACCAATACTATTTTCTTCACTTCATCAATGTTTTCGTCTACTATTGACGTGCTCGGGCGTCAGGCACGCTCTTCGTCGTTCACATCTTCTCGGTCACCTTTTGTACCACCGATAAACATTGCTTCGGTCCAAGGTAGCTTCACCATATGCCACAGTCAACATTCGGAATGCGTCCGCGTATTTAGTTTTGTTTTTCGCACAAAATTTGATACAGATCCTTTGATGCAATTTTTGGAATAGGCAAAAATCGAAGACAAGCAAAAATACGTGAAAGCTGTCAAAAATTAACTGAACATTCAACATGGCCGAACTTGTCGGCATAAGTGAGAGACATGAGTACCAACATAACGCCACAAAAAATGGAAAATCGAAGTCGGTACCTAATACGTAAAAAAGGCATTGAAGAATTAAGTGTGTGACAACTCCACCATCTCCGCTTCTTATAAGCGAATTAATAATTCCAAAAGTAGCAAAAACAAATTTTTATTCTACAGATCACGTGGTAAACGGCAACAAGCACTGTGTTTTTAAAATATTGCACCAATCTAATGTTAATAAACTATTGTTTCTTATCGAAAGTATGCCATTCAGTAACTATTACAATGGTCTTCCGAAACCAATAAAAATACAAAGCAGCTATTAGCTTACCATTTTCTATGATGAAAAATCCAAAATGCAAGTATAAGTATGATGTAAACTGTTTAATTAAGTAAACTGAAATGCCCAAGCGTTTTTCTTCTATTCTACGAGGGTGGATTGATAAGTTTCCGGCCTGACCAAGAAAAACAAGGTTTTTAAAATTTTTTTTTTTTTATTTCTCAACATAATCTCCTCCAAGGCTGATACATTTCTCATAGCGGTGTTCCAGTCTATTAATGCCATCTCTATAGACTGATTCGTCAAGCTCCTCAAAATAACCATTTACAGCTTCGATTACTTCTTCATTGTCCGCAAATCTCTTACCGCCAAGCCATTTTTTGAGATTAGGGAACAGAAAATAGTCACTCGGGGCTAGGTCTGGAGAGTAAGGAGGGTGCGGCATCAATTCAAACTTTAGATCGTTGATTTTAGCCGTCGCAACGATTGACGTGTGCGCTGGTGCGTTATCGTGATGAAACAAGATTTTTTTCTTCGCCAGATGAGGTCGTTTAATTTTCACCTCGTGGCTCAAACGTTGCAATAAGTCTGCGTAGTATTGACCAGTGATAGTATTACCCTTTGCAAGGTAATCAATGTATATAATACCTCTTGCATCCCAAAAAACAGTAGCCATAACCTTGTTCGCCGAAAAAATTGTTTTTGCCTTCTTTGGAGTTGGTTCCCCTGGTCCAATCCACTGTTTAGACTGTTCTTTGGTTTCAGGAGTGTAGTGGTGGACCCACGTTTCGTCAACGGTTACGAATCGACGCAAAAATTCGCTTGGATTACGCTTATACAATGACAAATTTGCGGTAGAAATGTTTTTTCGAATCAATTTTTGGTCGACTGTTAGCAAACGCGGCACCCATCTTGCACAGAGCTTTTCCATATGCAAATGTTGGTGCAAAATATGTTGCACACGTTCATATGACATCTTACAGGTCTCAGCTATCTCACGCACTTTCAATCTGCGGTCTCCCAGCACTATTTGATGAATTTTTTCGATCATATCTGGAGTTGTGACCTCAACGGGGCGTCCTGAGCGAGGCCCATCAGAGGTGCTCACACGACCCTTTTTAAACTCGGAAACCCACTGCTTAACGGTTGAATATGACGGGGAGGATGTCCCCAGTGTTGAGTCCATCTCTTTTTTAATTTCCTTCGGCGTTAACCCCTTCAAATAAAAGTATTTGATGACAGCACGATTTTCCTGCTTTTCCATTTTTACGAAAACCACAGAGGCGTCTTGTTCAGCGTGCTGTCAAACCTACACTAGCAAGGAGATCGGGCTGAAACTATAGCTACAAGCTATCCAAGGATGGTACTATAGAATGTCACCTCAAGGTAGGCCTAGTGGCGTCATCTCTTGGTTAGGCCGGAAACTTATCAATCCACCCTCGTATATCACTCGTGCGAAGCTGGGGCGAGTCACTAGTAAAAAATAAAAAAAAAAACGGCGGTGTGCTGAATTATGGTGATACTCCTTCATAAATAAAAATTGTTACCAACTTAAAGAAAATTGGAGCAAAAATATGATTTTTTCAATAATAAGCCACTTTTTGGATCAATTTTGGCTACATTACGGTAGGATAGGCCCGGTTATAAAACAATTTCATACGTATTTATTAAAAAAATTGGGGGGTGAACTCATTTTTAAATAAATTAAATGTATATTAAGTACACTAACTGATGGCAAATTTTGCGAAACAACACATTAGAGCCCCAGTTCTGGACCATTTTAATGTAATTGTATAAATATTCAAGTACACGCAATACGATGTACAAAATGCATAAAACCACTAAGTTCAATTTATATTAAAACTTAAAATAGGTCAATTGCCGATGTACTAGTTCATATCTAATCTCTCCTGCAAAATAATTTTATTTTAATAACACCTTATCGCACTTAATGTAGAGGCACAAGTACTCGGCCGTATTGTGAAAACGGGTGCAGCAAACACTCGTACTTGTACCTAATCACTATCTCGTTACGTTTAATTTGCATCGTGTTTGTTATTAATCAATTTCCCGTTCTCCTTTATTGAGCAAGGAAATTCGACATTTTTGAAATACAAAAACTTAATAACAGTGCACATGATTACTGAAGTCGAGCACGTGTAGCCAACAAGTACATAAAGAACGGTATGTGAAGAAATTTCCGAACGGATAACCACACCAATTTCATTTTCGCAACAATTACGGAAAAAAATGTAAATTAATGTTAAGTAAATAATGAAACAGAAAGCAACAATGTAAAGCCATCGTTACCTCATAGCAAATTGGGATGCATCGTTGCTATTGCACCATCTATCGCATGCGAAAGTACGAATTTTGGATTATGTTATGACATGCCGCATTCATCAATATTAGTAAGGACGGCGCACTAGGTTTTGGGAAAATTTGGTATTTCTGGACTTGGGGAATAAATTTTATCGGACTTGTCGGGTCTGAGTTCGACTCTGGATCTAGTTATTTAAGTTCTGTTACAAAATAACATATATATGAGGACGTCTCAATAGCTATAAATGCAAAATACAGATTATATGTATATACAGTAAAAGCTCTTTATTCGCGGGGTATACGTTCCATAAATATGCCGCGAATACAGAAACCGAGAATATGAAATGGTAATTAGTATGGAATAATATGGGATACGTTCTAAAGTTCCATAAAATATAACAAAACAAAACAAGAGCGATCGATTTAACTTTTGAAAGACTAGGCTTTTATAAAATTTCATTCAACTTTATTATATAGGTATATACAGTAAAAGCTCTTTATGCGCGGGGTATACGTTCCATAAATATGCCGCGAATACAGAAACCGTGGATATGGAATGGTAATTAGTAAGGAATTATAGGGGATACGTTCTAAGGTTCTAAAATAAAACCAATATGTATCAAAATAAAATCAATGTATTGATAAATTCGCAATTAAAATTAATCGTTATAATCTGCTTTAGGCAAGAGTTTAAAAAATTTAGTGATTTTTTCTTGTTTGAAATTATNCTAAAGCCTGTAGAAGGCCGTTTTTTAATTTTTTAATTTCTATTGAAAATACGTGTCCTACAAGAAGCATCAACTTTAAGCGCTTGTAAAAGCTTTTAATGACCATATTATTGAAAACCAAAAACGTACCGAGTTAGTGTGAACCTTTGTCTGTTACCATACAAAAAATCACATATTCATCTCGCAGCGTTAAATCACAATGTTTAGAATAGAAACCAATATTTTCGGAAAAATTCACCCGCGAATAATGAAAACGCGAATAAGGAACTTTTAGTGTACTCTGACTTCGCGATGGAAGTCTGCATAAGAATATCTTTATACTACTGCTCTGTAGCAGTCGAATTTAATAACACAAGAATGCAGGACATGTGAGGAGCATTAGATTATTCCAATTCGGGATTGAAAGTGCCATTACGGAACGTCTGGTGGACCCTAGCTACGACACAAAACATTACTGAACGATGGGTTATCTTGTGAACATATGCTTGTTACTGCTTTTAAATCTTCAACTTGTGACACAAAATTTTGACTAGCACCGTACATTTTAAAAAAGAGGGTCGTGTGGGCGGTCGGGCCGGCAGGCAAGCAGGCAGCAGGCAGACAGACAGGCAGACAGACCAACATAATTTGTGTTCGATTACGTATAATCATAAGCTTATGATAAGAAAAGCCAACAACGAAATGTTTGTTGTAGTAGTGGTCATGTTCCTACTTTTGCTCATACTAAATTGATATACAATTCGTACCTAACTATACCCAAGCAACAGGCAACAGCAGATAAACCTAGGTTAAGGTTTCAAACTAACTTTACCCGTAATACACAGAGAAGTATCTATAGATGCAGTGGATAATTATGAAACATACACACACATACAAACAACAGGTCGAGAGGAAGGTGACAAGAACTTTGTTTCACGCTAGCAGACAGCAAAGGACGTCATTAAAAGAAAAGGGAGAGAACGAAGGAAAGTGAGAATTGCCTTTTTTGTTGTGGAACTCATTAGAAAAATCAACCTTGCCAGGAGTCGTTCTCGACAAAGTGAAAAACAGTGTCAGAATTTTAAGGGAAAAGGAAAACCGACCCCAAGCATTCCCCTTTCTCGCTCGTTTTCTTATGTGGCTCTTTATTTGTGAAATATGAGCGTGAACATACAGAGAACGACGAGCTCAACATCTCACTTTCTTCAAGAGGATTTTCAGAGAGCTAATACTCGACACTGAAATCGTTTTATTTTCATTCCGCGTTCGTTGTCGAACGTGTAGTATATTCACTCAACATTGAACTATCTCTTGGGAATAAAACTGCCCGAAACAAAATAAAGAAAAAGAATAAATAAAATTATTAAATTGTCGGATGTCAGAAACACGCCAAGCGGAGAAAACAACAAAGAAACACAAGAAAGAATCCCTTGCCTTACTTAATCAAATAAAAATTACCCCATTTCAATGATTTACAATACAATGTAAAAGGCAGTCCATTAAAGAAGTTGGGCTAGAACAAAATTACAAATTAATAAAAGGTTTGCCATCATTTTATATCTTTGTATTTGCTGCTTTCCTCTTTATTGTTAATACGATTTCTTCTCTTATATTAAAACGTCCATACTTATTTTCATGTACAGTGGGTGACGCAAGAGAAAAAGGAAATCAAATATTAGAGTTACAATGTTTATTAATAATATAACAATGATAGAGTAGACTGTTTTGCCGCAGTGGCGACATTAACCCGTCACCGTCGTTGTAGAATCCGTCTTTCATCGATTTTGCTGAAAGCAATCATTTTTGCGCGAATGATGGGCTTGCCACCACTTCGACCGCACCCTCCATTAGGACGATGGGTGCAGCCGAAAGTCGCTAACGTTCAGGCAACCCTCAACAGCTACACCTACTACATACACACTACCACCTACATACACCGTACATAAGCATCTACAGAGTGATCAAGACGTTAAGAAACTTAAAAACAAATTCAAATGAAAATCCTTATATACTAAGTGATCTAGAGGGCTGGGAGTGAGAAACATATACCCATAACAATACTCTGTAACAATAATTAATCTAATTGGAATTTTTAATTAAAACTCACAAATCTTTTGACATATTGAGCAAGTTCAAATGTCAATATTTGGTCGTTATAGGGTCATAGATATGATGTGTGGTGACTGTAGCCAAACGTCCGTTGATGGATAAAGCCTAAGAACTACAGGAATCGTTAGGGTTCGTTATGGAGTAGCCCTCATTTACATTGTAAGAGAAGTGTTGCGATATCATGTTTACTGGGCGCTCTTTCCCTGCTTATGTTTGTGTTTTAAGATTAATCAATTACTTATTCTATTCATATTCTATAATGTTATTGTTTTAACTATTACGAATCTTTGTTTGTGCTCATACAGAAAGCATTGTGACCATACATTGTTGTATTTTGCACACGTATTTAAACAGCTGTTTGTTATGAAGTAAATCGGTCGGCTAGTAAATTAACAACAATTCAGTTGTACTCTCACATTGATAATTTACCAATTTATATTACAAGATAAACAACAAGAAGATTCCCTAACTGACATGTACGAAGTGTCATGCCATTACGGTCGAAAAGGTTTCATTTTATTGGCATGTGGAAGTGGTATACAATTACCGGTTTAGAATAGGTTATGGTGAGGGAGAATTTTCTGATTGGCACAGGCAAATGCATACACCAAGGGCTTAGGTTAGGTTATGATACAAGTGGTAAGCACCATTGGCAACGATAGCCATCCGTCAAAGTTGGAAGGGTTGTAGATATTAGTAAAATTTATAAAAGTTTGACTAGATATTTACATTTTAAGAAACGAGGAATTACAAAACTCATTCGTTGTTTAGAATAATACCCGAGTAGAATTTATTTTGGGAATTCCCTAACTCCTATTGGAGATTGTTGGATTTGATCAAACTGGTCATTTCCCACCTATGCTCAGTGAATTTTGATCTTCGTATTTTAGGGAAAGCTCAAACTTTGCCCAAATTGGTCATTTCCCACCTATACCCAATAAATTAACCTTTCAAAGTTCGACTAATTACAGAGTGCGGATATTACACTAGGAAAGCGAAAACGTTCATTAAGCTTTTACAGACATAACTATAACTAGAATGGTAAGGGAACTTTTCTTATGGCCTATTTTATTCGGAGAATCCCTTTAGTAACAAATCACCCTGTATGCTCTCACAGAAAGGCAACTGTAGCAATCGCCCTTTGGTCTTGCCACATTAAAAGCACAAACACGCAAGTTTTCGTGTCTCGTTCAATACACTTTTGGCAGGTACCATCAGCACATATATATGCATTATACATATATATGTATATAAATACCTATTTATTAATTACAAGGTGTGTGCGCTGCTGCCGGGAAGCATTCCTCAACAATAAATAAAAGCCAAAACGAGGATGTCTCTTTTCATATCCATGTACAATAGGTACATAGTAAATATCAATAACAGATAATATATAAATACTTTCAACGCTCTTAAAATATTACGAAAACAGTTCACTTGACAAGACCAATGGGCGGACATGAACGCATTAGATCAAATTACCACATCAGTACAGAAAAACAATCTTCTTAATCAGAATACAAAAACAAAACGATAAAGGACAATTAATGAATGGCAGAAATTGTCGGTTTGGCGCCAATGATGTTCTCGTATAAATGGTAAACGAGTAATAAAAGCGGATCATTAATAACACATGCCGCGCGCGTTATATTGAAGGAAGAGGCTACGCTTCCGACTACCTCTACCTATGTTTTCCTTTTTGCGAGACTAGCATGAGTAGGTCGTGTCCTGGAAAAGAACGTTCTTCCTCGACGCTGCCATGAGAAACATTATCACTCAATATGGTCAATGATACGCGATACACTACGATAGTATGCAGTCGTAATTTAAGTAACGAGATCCACTACTACCTAATCTGCTCCTTTCTTTTCATTATAATGCCAGGCACAAAGATTACAATCATTTCTAAGAGAGCGGAAAAACCAATTCCAGGATAATTATTGAGAACTTGTGTTTTTAAGTAGGTACTGCAAAAAGGAATAGAACGTTGCACAAAACTGTTGCATAATTCAAATGATTGACATGTATTAATTACACACATTAAAAATACGGGGTGTTCTCATTGTTACGAAGTGCAGTCCACTAAACACAATAGTAAAAGTACCGAGGAGATTCGTTCGCTATAAGCAGTTTACCTTAGTTGAACCCGTTTAAATTAAAACGAATAGGTACCGTATTATACCGGATAGTGTATATAACATTTTAATCGTTTTAATCTTTAAGATCCCACATCCCTTAACTAGTGTCCGACCGAAACTGGTTTTTACGACCGAATTTCGGCAACGGTCTCAGTTTCGGCCGAAACCAAAACTTCCTTATAAGGACCATGTTTTGAGAGAAAATAAAAAAAACGTTATTAGAATCAGTCAGTTTTATTTTTTTATCTTTAAATCACATGGCTCTGCAGTCTTTGACATTTTCACCTATTGATAATCAAATCAAAATCAACATAACAACCCCTCAATTTAAGGAAATACTTTAATTGCGCCTTAAAAATACTTAAAATAGGTGAGATGTTTATTTCAGTAACTATAGTATACTTCGCTTGGATGGAATTTATCGCGCCGAACATGACCGAGCAGAGCGCGAGAACTCCCGAACGCAGTTTCGGTTTCGGTTGTAGTTTCGGCAGGTTTGCCGCCGAAACCGAAACT
>NW_020439400.1:97953-112971 GCF_000699045.2 Agrilus planipennis | reverse complement strand
TTTTGTATCCCTACTGCATCTTCCGTTTCGGCCGAAACCGAAACCGAAACCGAAACTTCCTTATAAGGATCATGTTTTGAGAGAAAAATAAAGAAAACGTTATTATAATCAATCAGTTTTATTTTTTTATCTTTAAATCACATAGCTCTGCAGTCTTTGACATTTTCACTTATTGATAATCAAATCAAAATCAACATAACAACCCCTCATTTAAGGAAATACTTTAATTGCGCCTTAAAAATACTTAAAAAAGGTGAGCTGCTTATTTGAGTAAGTATAGTATACTTCGCTTGGATGGAATTTAACGCGCCGAACATGACCGAGCAGAGCGCGAGAACTCCCGAACGCAGTTTCGGTTTTGGTCTTAGTTTCGGCAGGTTTGCCGCCGAAACCGAAACTCAACCGAAACCGAAACTGAACTTTCGGTCGGACACTACTTGTAGCACCATATATGATCTAGTTACTAGACTGTACTATATCAATCTTACTCGACGATTTTTTTGCTCACTCACTAGGTATTGGCTAGCACCTTCTATGTTGCTAAGCCGGCACAGACATTGATAGTATCAATGTTTGGTTTTGGCAATATAACAGTTAAGTACTTTAAAAAGCGTTATCATGATCGTAAGGTTGGTTGTCAATTCTAAGACTGCTTGGACACGTACCTCCACTCCTTCCTATCCTCAGCTAGAGATCTTCGCATTTCCCTAAAACTAGAACATCCCACATCCTTAACTATCTGCGAACAGTAATCTAATCTTGGTCTACCTCTACTCCTCTTAACGCTTGTTTCTGCCTCTAATATGTCTCTGACTAAACTTTCATGCCTGAGAAGGTATCCTACAAACCTATCTCGCCTACTTTTTATTGACTTCCATAGAGTCTTCTGTTCTCCTATTCTTTCTAATATCTCTTCATTTCTAACCTTCTCTATCCACGTTATCCTCATCATTCGCCTATAACACCACATTTCGAACGCTTCTAACCTTTTTAATAACCGAATTTTTAAATTGACCGTTTGCGAGCATAGAAGTTACTTCTTTTCATTGAAGGCGATTCAACCCTACGCTATTCTCAGCTTTATGACTTCCTATATACCTAAAATCAGCCACTTCTTCTAATCTTTCGTCTCCTATCTTTATATTCGCTCTTTCCAAGCATGCCCAAAAAAAACGTGCTAAAACTAAAAAAGAAAAATTTACACAACTTTTCGCTTTTTTGTTTCCGAAAAGACGCTTCGAAATATGATTGGGAGAAAAACAAATTATCCAGAAAATTTCCGGAGATGATGGCGGTAGCGCACCCGAGTGCTATGTGTTTGTAGATGTCTCGGAAATTGTTCCGTAATAGCGTTTCACGTCGGGGGTTTTCGCACGAAAAGAATATAAATGTATATGTATGTATTTCTAGCAGCACTTTCATTTTTCAATTTTCCCGAACAAAAGCGGCTCAATCTCATCCTCGCAGTTATAATCCCATTATCGGCAAATTTCATTTTGCCAAGACACAGCGTAACAATTTCGAAAACGCTATCGGCGGGAACATTATTAACCTGTTTTGCCAAAATAATTTAAGTACAACGCTTGTGCGTAGGCAGATAGTAAACAGAAGAAAGAAAAGGAGGCACTGAGAAACGCAGAAACAGGTTGCCAAAATTTTATTTACGGAAGGAAGGTGTAGATCTTGCTCAGGGTCTTCAGCTGATTTTTGCCCATTGCTATATAGAGTTTACCACTAGGAACAGCGTGAAGCTAAATACCATCTCGAACATTATCAAACTTGTATTGTCAAATTAATAATACTTGTAGGCATATAGAAAACAAAAGGAAAAAGGAATGACATTAAGAAACGTATTAGGATACCAATAATCACAGGCGCAGCTAGGGATTTTCCCTAGGGGATGCAAAATTTTTAAAAGCTGTAATTTCATAAATAATAACTTTGTCCAGAAAACTGTAAAATGGATTTCAAATAATTTTAAGTTTTTCTTTTTCAAACGGTTAGTGAAATACCGAATAAAAAAAGCATGTCTTGTAATGAGATGATCATATGCATGACGTTTAACATGTTTAGGTTACGGGGTTATTGAATTTCATAACTTAGATTGTAAAGTTAGGAGGGTTTATAAAGAATAGGTTTGCTGTATTTGTTTCGAGTTGTGACTCGTCAGAACCTTTTCTAAGGGGAGCAATGAATTTGCTAGAGGGGACAGTGACCCCCCTCTGCCACTACCTATCTACGCCCATGCCAATATTTTATTTGCGAAACCAAAATCTATATCATCATGTATTTGGTTGGTTTTTGCCTATTACTATTTTTGAATTCTGATTATAAAGATAATCACCAATTCGAAACTAACTATAAGGGTGTTTTAGAAAACACTAGTATCCACACAAGTGGACCTTGTTGGAGCATACGTAATCCTAAAATGTAGCATCGTGCTACAGATGGCGTTTACCGCGCCATTTGTAATATTTTCTAAATCGCACTGTTAAGACAGCAAGTAAAAGTTGGTCTGGGTTCTGTCGGAGCTGCCTGCGACGCGCTGATGAGATCCAAAAAGATCGAAATCGCGATCCGCGTCTGGCAGTTTCGACAGAATACAGACCACTTCGAATTATTTTATTCGATTAAGCTAACGTGCCTATCACGTTGAGGTTGGCTACGCCAGGATTCGTTTTCAGCAAGTAGATATCCACACAAGTGGACCTTGTTGAAAAATACGTAATCCTAAAATGTAGCATCGTGCTACAGATGGCGTTCACTGTGCCGTTTGTAGTATTTTCTGAAACGCACTGTTAAGACAGCAGGTAAAAGTTGGTCTGGGTTCTGTCGGAGCTGCCTGCGACGCGCTGATGAAATCCAAAAAGATCGAAATCGCGATCCGCGTCTGGCAGTTTCGACAGAATACAGACCACTTCGAATTATTTTATAAGGGTGTTTCTTTCAGATAGCCCCTGCGGACTTCTACTATCCTACTTCCGCCTGACACCCTCTACCCCAATGATAGCGAAAACTTAAAACTACTAATTTTGTTCAAATGAGGCAACTACAGCGTCTTAGGTCGACGATTAAGCGATTATTCCTGATCCGTTAGTTGTAATTTTCAGAAGAACTTAAACGGCGAGTTGTACGAGTAACCGGCGAACTTTTGGCACGGTTCCCAAATAGGAACGAACAACATTATTGCTACACGACCTACTAAGTGGCGTGGAAGTGGCCATTGGAAGGCTTCTGTTTTAATCTTTCTAAAAGACGCATAATTACATAATAGTCTCTTCGTTTCCGCGGTGGTAAACGACCTGTAGGAGGCGTCCATTATTTTATTATTATACGTAAATGTTTTTCTTATTTGTTTATCTACATAATTATACAAACTGCGTTTTAAAAATAGACAAGCAAACAGAACATTACTGTTTTTAAAAGTTCTCTTCGATTTTGGTTAGATAGTATCATATTAATATATGTATAATATGTTTGCTTTAAAGTCTTTCGCTTGGGTTAAGTAACTGATGTGAAACGACGAACAAAAACACCCTGGTCGCTTACGCTCGCGAGCAAAATTAATTAAAGTCATCAAGAGAAGCTGCAAGTAACCTGAATAAAGAGAACGTTGTTTATTTAGCTTCTTAACTCAATTTCCTAATGCACCTCTCAACGACTACACAGCTTAACGTTCTTTTTTCTTCTGGTGCATTTAGTTAGCCTGTCACAACAAAGTGCAGAAAATAACAATGGACGTACGAAGAAAATAATGAAAAGTTACTACTAAATAAATAATCTGCATGATAAAATGACGGATGACCAAGATGACTTTACACTTTTTATTTTCATTTCCTTACGCTATTGTTTCAACCTCATCAGAGAGCATTACAGAATTGAACTTAAATAAAAACTGGTATGTACTTCTATTCATATTTGCCTAAACACCTTTCTGTTATTACGAGATACTTATTAGACAAATTCAAATTCAAATAAACTGCTTTTTATATTATTTCAAGTTTCTCTAAAATACTGAAACCTAAATTTTCCAAAAGGACAATGGAAAGTTTCATTATTAATTGGATGATTCAGAATTGCAAAATTGTATTAATTAATAACACAATTAATAAAAGAAAAGGTCAGGTGTTTAACAAATGCACCGGTAGTAATACGATATACGTAGGGCAAACGAAACGTATTTTAAAGAACAAAAAAATAATAAAAAGATAAAAACTTCAACCGGACTATCAGAATAAAATGCAGAGTTTTTTCATTATTCATTTAAAATAAAGATTTCAAACTTAAATTTTTAGAAAAACTTGAAATACAAAAAGTAATTTATCTAAATTTGAATAATGAGTATAGGTACACAAGATCCTGTATTCCAAGAAATAAATATGATAACATCTTCAGTAACACAGGGAATGTGTCTAACGTTTGTAAATTAATATAATTAGAAGCACATCTTCAATTGTAAGTACCGATCGGCATTGCCTAAAGGTTTAGACCAGGAATGTTATGGTCCCGTAACCGTAACTGAAGCTATGGGATATATGAAATAGAAATCAATCCGAAACCGTAACCAAATATGATATAAAAGATTCGAATAAAAAAAAGAGCCGAGTCTAAATTATAAGGCTAATTGCTTTTTCCGAGATTGTAGTACCAAACTATAACCATTAAAATCATTACATATTATGTATTTTTCTTTTACAGTTCCTTAAAAATCAAATGTCTGTAACTGAAACTTTCCGAACCTATTGGATAATTCGAAATAATTTCATATCCGTAGTCATATCTAAAACCAATATAACATTATTAAGATCCGAAATTTCAAATATGTAACGTCCCAGATTTAGTTCATTGCTTATCATTCGAGAGGACACCGATTCGTTTCTGGATTCATCTGCCCTAGTCCAAGTGTTTCTGTGGCCAAATGCTGGGACAGTAAAATACTGGAGTAATAATACTCTACAGATTATCTTTCATATTCTTCTGTTTTCACTCATGTCATTTTATCATCATAAGGTCGTCAGTCATAAGACTGACTGGACACGCACCTTCCCTCCACTTTTTCCTATCTTCAGCTGAACTTCGCATTTCCCTAAAACTAGAACAGCTCACATCCTTAACTATATGCGAACAGTAATCTAATCTAGGCCTACCCCTAGCCCTCCTAATTTACGTTTCTGCCTCTGATATATCTCTGACTAGACCTTCATGCCTGCGAAAGTATCCTACCAACCTACGTTGCTATTTCTTATTGACTTCCATAGAGTCCTCTGTTCTCCTATTCTTTCCAATATCTCCTCATTTCTAACCTTGTCTATCCACGGTATCCTCATCATTCGCCGGTAATTATCACATTTCGAACGCTTCTAACTTCTTTTCCGCCGCGCCTACTGTCCATGTTTCACACCCGTACAGTGTCGCACTCCCAACATACACCTTTAACAATCTTTTTCGAATTTCTAAATTAAACGTTCGCAAGCATAAAAGTGATTTCTTTTTACTGAAGAGGGCCCTCCACCCTATCACGTAAAACGGAGGAACTGCCCGCACACCAACACTAGTAGAAGGTGGAGAAAAAACACCCGAATGTTTTAATCCTTAAGTACGTTTTTATAAGGCTAAGGTTACAATCAAAAGCCACAAAATAAAAATGATCGTTTTTTCAATTGACTGACTTTCAGAGTTAATACGTCACCCATATTTTTCATATCTATCGCCACAAAACTGAAATCAAATTTTCTTTTTTCGCCGTTACCCCCTCCGGCGTACAAATACCTGATCTCGATCCCTACTGATACATAGCTTGCGTTTTTCATTTCAGATCAAATTTAATACAAACGCCCCCGCGACATAATTGAAATGCAACGTGGTGAGTTCTGGAATAGTTGATAAGGGCTCGGGCCGAGATAATACCCCGTCTGGCGCCGGTCCAAACCGTTCTGCCCCTTTTGCTATTCGATTTTATTGTGACCGGCAGTTTCATTTCGCCGCAAAAGCGCAACGGGAATTATTAAAGCGGAGTGTCGCGACGGAAGAGATGGCGACCATTCCGCTCAAGAAACGTATAAAACCGAACGCGACCAAAAAGAAAATAAACAACATGGAATTAACGAAAGTAAGGGACAAGTTTATACTTTAATCGCTATATGGTTTATTGCAATGTTGATGTGTATTGGTATCGTCTTACTTGCGAACGTTTCAGATGCGAACAACCACATTTTGGTGTTATTTGCGAACACTCGTATTTAGATCCAGGTGCTCTTAATATAGGGTTGTTCGGAAAGTCATTTCGTTTTTCCCGACAGAGGATTTAATTGTATTCTTTTGCACGCAACTTCACATTTAAGCCGTATAATTTTTATATGCTTTGAGAGCTCATATAGCAAGGCTTGTGTGTGAAAAAATTCAATTAATTCTACGCAGTAGTTTTTGGTTGGTGCCCTTTTAAATATGGAGAGCGATAAGCAGCATTTTCGACATATCTTACTGTTTTACTACAGAAAGGGTAAAAATGCTGTTCAAGCCAGAAAGAAATTGACTGATGTGTATGGAGAAGGTGTGTTGACAGTACGCCAGTGCCAGAACTGGTTCGCTAAATTTCGATCCGGCAATTTTGATGTCGAAGATGCACCACGTTCGGGAAGGCCGGTTGAAGCTGATAAAGACGCGATAAAGGCATTAGTTGATGTGAACCGGCGAATAACAACACGTGAGATCGGATTGAGGTTAAATTTATCAAATTCAACAGTTTATGACCACTTGAAAGGCCTGGGATTATCCTCGAAGCTCGATGTATGGGTTCCCCATGTTCTCACAGAGAGAAATCTGTGTCGCCGCATTGACGTCTGCGATTCGCTTCTCAAACGTCACGAAAATGATCCGTTTTTGAAGCGCATCATCACTGGGGACGAAAAATGGGTTGTATACAACAACGTCAAACGCAAGAGGTCATGGAGCAAAAAAGATGAACCGGCTCAAACCATTTCCAAAGCCGATATTCACCAAAAAAAGGTGATGCTGTCTGTTTGGTGGGATTTTAAAGGAATCGTTTTTTTTTAGCTTTTACCGGATAACACAACGATTAATTCGGAAGTCTACTGTCATCAGCTGGACAAACTGAATGATGCACTTCAACAGAAAAGGTCAGAACTAATCAACAGGAAAGGTGTAGTGTTTCACCAAGACAACGCGAGACCTCACACAAGTTTGGTCACTCGCCAAAAGCTTTTACAGCTTGAATGGGATACAATGCTACACCCACCATATTCTCCAGACCTGGCACCATCGGATTATTATTTGTTCCGGTCACTCCAAAATTTTTTAGACGGTAAAACCTTCACCTCAAATGAGGAGGTCAAAAACCTCCTCGATCAGTTTTTTGCCAGCAAAAACCAAAAATTTTATGAGCGTGGAATTATGCTACTACCAGAAAGATGGCAAAAGGTGTTGGACCAGACGGTCAATATATAATTGAATAAAGTATTTGTTTATTATACGAAAACTGTCTTTCATTTCCACAAAAAAAAACGAAATGACTTTCCGAACAACCCTATAATTATAGGTCCATTTGCGAACAAATACATTTTATTTATTTCGATTGTATCTCTTTAACAGAATGAAACGATGTTCCGATAAACAACAATAATAACAATCATAATCATTACGAAGGTATTTATTTTTAAAAACTAAGTAATAATAAATTATCAACCAATAACATAATAATAGTAACCCTATTTACAGTTAGGTTTTTCAAAATATATAACATTAATACTTGCGATTTTAAGAAGTGAAGTCAAGATTTGTTGCCTTAACGGCTTAACGTTACATTTTTCGAAAATGGAAATTATCGAAACAGCAAAAGGAACGCCTTCCTTGGTCTACGATGGTTATCAATATCGAAAGTGTCGTGAAAACAGCATAGGTGTTATCACTTGGTTATGTGTATTCGAGAGAAAAAACAACAGTGCAAAGGAATGTTAAAGAGCAAGTGTGATGAAGTAATGTCCATCACACCACATGCTTGTAGGCCGGATATGGCTCTTATTGAAGTAAAGAAAGGATTGTCTTCGGCAAAAAAATGAGCAAGGGAGGAAGATGTATCTATTCCAAAGATATACTCCGAAGAGATGGAACCCCTATATAACAGAAGCTAAATAACTTACTGTCTGTTCGCAAATGAAACTATAATTTCCAGGTCAACCCAAGGCTACTTATTGCTTTTAGCAAGTGACACTAAATCTGCACTAACTCGATGTATTAGGTAAATAAAGATTTTTACTGCATTTACCAACACTTTGAAATTTCAGTAAAATACTGGCTTAACCATGTGTGGAAACCTATAAGACAAAGAAATTTTGAAAGTTCTTCTCGGCGTCATTATCCCACACCTGCACGGACCCTGAAAAAAAATGCGGGATCCGCTAGGAATCTGGCCGAGTACTCGACTATCCGGTGAATTTTTTTGAAAAATCATAATTTTTGGCTCTACAATGCATTACTTTATAAACAATATGGTAAGAACTGTTTTTGAAATGTATTTGCATTTTGTTTATAGGTATGTATTATTCTCCAGCATGTTAGGATACATTTTAATTGTTAATATTTCGTCTCACATTGCTAAAAAAATTCGTTTTTTTTTTTTTTTTCTAAATTAAATAAGACACTTTTCTAAACAATATTTAAATTTGACCATATTCCTAAGAAAAACCGTTTCAACAGAGAACTGCCTTAAATTTTCCTATTCGTTCTCTGTATCCACTTCTTATAAATCCTATTTAGTAAATAATTCCATTGTGATTTCCCTTTGGCGTTTTTTACAAGCGAACTTACACTGTTACAATACGATGATTCTGTATTTCTCAGTATGTACGGTATTTTTCAGACAAATATGTATTTCTCAATACAAAGTATCGAAAAGGTAAACAACTTCCTGCACTGTTTCTTCGAGAGTAGTGTCTTAGTAATAGAAGTACGTAACCGTGACCACCTTGTAACTAATAAAGTAAGCAGGAAAGTGTCGGAATTATTTCATTATTTCTGTTCTGCGGGATGAATTGTGCCATTTGGCAGAGAGAACTGTAATAATTCACGCGCTTCTGACAGCGATTATGGTAAAAACAGACGCGATAAATAAATCGGACCCCACAAACGAACCGGCGCATTCACCATAAATTATTTTGCACGTGAAGAAACGACGAAGCCCGTCGTCGACGTTAGTCAGGGACAGACACAGGTGAAAATGTTACCCAGCGATTGTATTGAGCTGTGAGTACATACATACATACATACATACACATGTTAGATATTGTATCAATAAATGTACCGATAAATTTTCTTACCGAAACTGCAATAAATTATTTAAATACGAACTTCTTACCAAAGGTATTTCATTTATAAGTATTACACAATTATAAGATAATGACATCCATTTACAAAAAGACGACTCAATTTTAAGGAAACGGTTTACACCAACAGTTCCTGTAGTCATGGGGAGGGGGCGGGTTCAGAAAGTAATTAGGGCGTATTACCATAAATATAAATTGATAATAAAATTATCAATTAATTTTTTAAAAAATACGTTCCAGGCAAGAAGGAATTAGAGATAGCTTTAAATAAAATGGAAGCGGTATTGACAGATCAGTACTGTATGAGAATAAATAAAAGTAAAACTAAAATACTGGTATGCAAGGGAAGAAAAAGTAGGGAAAGAGCGAATATAAAAATAGGAGACGAAATATTAGAAGAAGTGGCTGATTTTAGATAACTAGGAAGTCAGATAAGTCAGGACGGAAGGAGTAGTTGGGATATAAAGCAGAGGATAGCGCAGGGTCGTGTCGCCTTTAATAAAAAGAAGTCACTTCTATGCTCGCGAACGGTTAAATTAGAAATTCGAAAAAGGTTGTTAAAGGTGTATGTTTGGAACACGGCGTTGTACGGGAGCGAAACATGGACAGTGGGCGCGGCGGAAAAGGTTAGAAGCGTTTGAAATGTAGTGTTATAGGCGGATGATGAGGATAACGTGGGTAGAAAAGGTTAGAAATGAAGAGGTATTGGAAAGAATAGGCGTTGCATAGGCCAGTGGTCGGCAAACAGTGGCTCATGGGCCATATGTGACTCTTTGGCTTCTTGAGTTTGGCTTTGTCGCATATAATCACGTACGGGCACTATTGATGGTTAATGTCACGTATAACGTCTAAAACTAGCACAATCCTTAGTTATTGAATGTTAGCTCTCACTTGACACTTTAAGTAGTAAAAGATGTGGAATTTTTCGGTTTTTGGTAAATGGAACGAAGAAGGTGTGTGACCAGTCTCTGGATTTATGACCCTATGATTATGATGATGCAATATACAACTCTTTGATACCTTGGTTACCTTTATTTTCCTTGACAATTTGGTTTTTCTGACTATAAAATTTGCCGACTTATGTGTCGCTCCACGCGCAGTGCAACATGGCCTTTACATGGAACGTGGATCGGCAATCCACAAGGCCATAGCGGCCGCGGTAGAAGCTAAAAGAGCGCGCCAGGACGCGCCATACCCGTTAGACGGAGCGTGGATCAGCAATCCACGCACTGTGTAACAGGAACTTTGCATGGCCTTTATTAGACCATTGTTTCACGATTTTTCGACCGTAGGAAAAAATTTATTGGCAAAGTCGTATACGTAAATACAATAAGCAATAAAAAAAGTCTCTACTCAATTATATAAAACGATTCTTAAACAGGACTCACTCAAAAAATCAATTTTTCCAGAAATATCGTTGAATAAAATTATTATAATTATGTATATGAAGGAAACCTAAATAATACAATACAGTTACATCAAAGAAATCAGAAGTTTCCAAAAATTTGTTAAATAATTGAAACAAATTAATTGAATTGCGAGAAAAACTGAAGCTAGAAAACATTTTGTAGCTTATTTTCAAATTATACAAACAATATTTTGCTACGAAATTACGGCTTATTATCTGAATAACGATCGAAATTAAAATGTCACAATCGAAAAGCTGAAAAGTCGTCAGCCATCAAGAAGACGCTCGTTAGTTACGATGGTTGATGCCTAAAGTTCAACAACCTCTATTGTTCTGGTTCAGATCATAAGTAATCTACACAGAAGAGAGACTACTTCCTATCCATGCAACAACCATGTCGTGTTATTACCAACACCAAAATAATCCGAAAGATTGCGGAAAAACAACCTTTTAAAGGATCTTCAATGACACCCGGCATAAGCTTATTACATTTATTCAAAATCTCTCATTACACAACAATAAATTTGCATACCTTTGGATTTTAACAGTGGGTATAAGGCGTAATTGATTGAATTTCCAAAGTAAAGTTATAATAATAAATGAATAAGGTCATTGGTTAAACCACGTACTGTAGAGGTATAGAGCTTTGTATTTTCACATGTATCGTGTTGCTGAACTTTAAATTCGGAAACCGGAAAAACTATGATAAATATCATTACGCTTAGGGTATGTGAACCAGTTAGTTATTACCATGTTCGTTGTACCATTCGAAGATCAAGGAACAAAACATGTACGATAAAAACAAGGCAAGAAGCGAATTGGTTCCGTCTTAGTCTTAATACTGGTACCAAAAAAAAATTTAACAAAAAAAAAACTGAAATAAGTTTTTTGAAATTTAATATCAAATTACAAATCAATGTTTTCTACTTGAATGTAGATGCATACTGAGAAATTAAAGATACTATGCACAAACAAAAAACTCTAAAGGACAAACGTTTTATATTTGTCTACCTATCGAAAAGTATGGATTTATATTCATAGGCAATTTACCTTCAATACCCACCTTAATAAATTCCTAATTCTTTGTTCATAAACAGTGAAGGACACTTGTTGCAAAACATCATGAGTAATAAATTACATTGAATGCTGTTCATCGTTTATCATTTTCTAACGAGATTAAAATTAACTTTACTTAAAATTAAGATTTTACCTTGCATTAGGCAGCCAATTTCTAAGCAACAATGAAGGGAACATAATGAACTAATGTAATAGTTACAGCTACTTTCAACGAAGGACGGTGAACAAGTAACATGAAGGGTATTCAGGAAACCTTTCGCGACAACTTAAACAATGGCGCATCAAAGCATTATCACGAAAATAAGATGCTTAGACTTATAATCAGAATTATTAAAAAACGCCAGCATAATAACTTTGTACACTTACTTCTCATACTTACTTTTAAAAAATATATTTGGATTTTTAAATAATGCAATAAAAAATGGGGATTTCCAATTAAAAAATTAAGTTGGTCATCTCAGGACCTTACTACAGTCCTGGACCAAGTTCCCCACTATAGAATCAGACGGCCTACTTTTTAATTAGTTGCTTACACGCTGAGATATTTGCCATTACAGATTAAAATAGACCATCCCATACATACAATTTTAGGATTCGGACAAATTAAGTTAATATTTCATGAACACAAAATTCATGATACGAATTAGTACTTAGGTCACCCAAACGAGGTTAAGGGGATAATGTTTGTCCTTTTTGGTAAGACAAAAAAGCGAACTACAATCCTTACTTTCAAGATGGCGACTAAATGAGGACAAGGTTACACCCCCTATATTCATTTAAAATAAAGATTTCAAACTTAAATTTTTAGAAAAACTTGAAATACAAAAAGTAATTTATCTAAATTTGAATAATGAGTATAGGTACACAAGATCCTGTATTCCAAGAAATAAATATGATAACATCTTCAGTAACACAGGGAATGTGTCTAACGTTTGTAAATTAATATAATTAGAAGCACATCTTCAATTGTAAGTACCGATCGGCATTGCCTAAAGGTTTAGACCAGGAATGTTATGGTCCCGTAACCGTAACTGAAGCTATGGGATATATGAAATAGAAATCAATCCGAAACCGTAACCAAATATGATATAAAAGATTCGAATAAAAAAAAGAGCCGAGTCTAAATTATAAGGCTAATTGCTTTTTCCGAGATTGTAGTACCAAACTATAACCATTAAAATCATTACATATTATGTATTTTTCTTTTACAGTTCCTTAAAAATCAAATGTCTGTAACTGAAACTTTCCGAACCTATTGGATAATTCGAAATAATTTCATATCCGTAGTCATATCTAAAACCAATATAACATTATTAAGATCCGAAATTTCAAATATGTAACGTCCCAGATTTAGTTCATTGCTTATCATTCGAGAGGACACCGATTCGTTTCTGGATTCATCTGCCCTAGTCCAAGTGTTTCTGTGGCCAAATGCTGGGACAGTAAAATACTGGAGTAATAATACTCTACAGATTATCTTTCATATTCTTCTGTTTTCACTCATGTCATTTTATCATCATAAGGTCGTCAGTCATAAGACTGACTGGACACGCACCTTCCCTCCACTTTTTCCTATCTTCAGCTGAACTTCGCATTTCCCTAAAACTAGAACAGCTCACATCCTTAACTATATGCGAACAGTAATCTAATCTAGGCCTACCCCTAGCCCTCCTAATTTACGTTTCTGCCTCTGATATATCTCTGACTAGACCTTCATGCCTGCGAAAGTATCCTACCAACCTACGTTGCTATTTCTTATTGACTTCCATAGAGTCCTCTGTTCTCCTATTCTTTCCAATATCTCCTCATTTCTAACCTTGTCTATCCACGGTATCCTCATCATTCGCCGGTAATTATCACATTTCGAACGCTTCTAACTTCTTTTCCGCCGCGCCTACTGTCCATGTTTCACACCCGTACAGTGTCGCACTCCCAACATACACCTTTAACAATCTTTTTCGAATTTCTAAATTAAACGTTCGCAAGCATAAAAGTGATTTCTTTTTACTGAAGAGGGCCCTCCACCCTATCACGTAAAACGGAGGAACTGCCCGCACACCAACACTAGTAGAAGGTGGAGAAAAAACACGCGAATGTTTTAATCCTTAAGTACGTTTTTATAAGGCTAAGGTTACAATCAAAAGCCACAAAATAAAAATGATCGTTTTTTCAATTGACTGACTTTCAGAGTTAATACGTCACCCATATTTTTCATATCTATCGCCACAAAACTGAAATCAAATTTTCTTTTTTCGCCGTTACCCCCTCCGGCGTACAAATACCTGATCTCGATCCCTACTGATACATAGCTTGCGTTTTTCATTTCAGATCAAATTTAATACAAACGCCCCCGCGACATAATTGAAATGCAACGTGGTGAGTTCTGGAATAGTTGATAAGGGCTCGGGCCGAGATAATACCCCGTCTGGCGCCGGTCCAAACCGTTCTGCCCCTTTTGCTATTCGATTTTATTGTGACCGGCAGTTTCATTTCGCCGCAAAAGCGCAACGGGAATTATTAAAGCGGAGTGTCGCGACGGAAGAGATGGCGACCATTCCGCTCAAGAAACGTATAAAACCGAACGCGACCAAAAAGAAAATAAACAACATGGAATTAACGAAAGTAAGGGACAAGTTTATACTTTAATCGCTATATGGTTTATTGCAATGTTGATGTGTATTGGTATCGTCTTACTTGCGAACGTTTCAGATGCGAACAACCACATTTTGTCTTAATATAGGGTTGTTCGGAAAGTCATTTCGTTTTTCCCGACAGAGGATTTAATTGTATTCTTTTGCACGCAACTTCACATTTAAGCCGTATAATTTTTATATGCTTTGAGAGCTCATATAGCAAGGCTTGTGTGTGAAAAATTCCAATTAATTCTACGCAGTAGTTTTTGGTTGGTGCCCTTTTTAATATGGAGAGCGATAAGCAGCATTTTCGACATATCTTACTGTTTTACTACAGAAAAGATAAAAGTGCTGTTCAAGCCAGAAAGAAATTGACTGATGTGTATGGAGAAGGTGTGTTGACAGTACGCCAGTGCCAGAACTGGTTCGCTAAATTTCGATCCGGCAATTTTGATGTCGAAGATGCACCACGTTCGGGAAGGCCGGTTGAAGCTGATAAAGACGCGATAAAGGAATTAGTTGATGTGAACCGGCGAATAACAACACGTGAGATCGGATTGAG
>NW_020439400.1:90260-96503 GCF_000699045.2 Agrilus planipennis | reverse complement strand
ATTTTTTTTACTGTTTTTATAATGTCACTTTCGTTAAAGTGATGTATGTAAACTCCAGAATATTTTCATGGAGTCCAATCTTTGCGAGGTATAGTACTTATGCATTTTTTTCGCATTTCATCATTTTTTTGGGAATAAAAATATAGACATACTTGTACTTACATTTTAAAGATGATTTATAATTTGAATTGCAACTGGGAACACAACGACGAGAGGCATTTTGTTAAGAAATAAACAAGAAAATTTACAACTAAAACACACAATCTGACCTAAAACATTTTCACTTCTTTCACATAATAGTTCTGCAATTAAAAACTGCATCCAAAGGTATTAATCACTATAACACACTATAATCATCCTTATTGCACATTTACTGCACGATATTTCCGCTAAAATTAAAATATTTTAGAACAACGAAAAAAACAACAACCGGTGTATTAGTTGTAACTCTCATTAACTGGGAAATCCTGGGACTCCCACAGTGTTGCCAAGTAAACCTTCAGCATGGCTTGTAAGTAGAGACGGCTGTGGTATAACACATATGCATGTATATCACCTAAAATTGTCAATTACACTAAAAAAATTTTTTTAACATATAACAAGAATAAAATTGTCAAATGTGGAATTAAAAAAATAAGTTTTACAAAGCCCGTACGTTTGAGGGGAATATAGATCCGCAGCCCTCCAGAAATTTCAATTTGATGTTTAGTAAATAATTTCCAATTTAATTTTTTTTAAAATTAGCACCCCAAGGCAATTTGCCGAGAGATTGTGGTAATTCCTTTTTTTTACAAATTACTAATTTTTCAGATCATAAAAAAATACCAATATAAAAAGATACAACAACTAACAAAGAAAATTTTGATTTCAATTTTCCATATGGCCTTTTTTGAGTCTCCCCATACACCGTTGAATTGTTCTTACTTACAGAACATCCTGTATATAAAAAAGATGAGCATTCGTTTCCCTAACTTACCTAATTATCTGTAGGTGCATGTAAGCAACTATTTGTTGGTAAATAATCAAATTAAAATCGTTATTAGCCTTAGCAGCAGTGTATCGGTTTGGTAAAATTATATTCATTTTCCATGTTTAATTAAAGCTTCCGCTTCAATTGGCGATATCGCAATTAGCAAACTCGTACATGCATATATTTATGCACCTAACATGTAAAAAGTATACAAATTTTCCCGGCGCTAATTCCAGAATAAGAAACATTAATTAGTTTACAACAATATGCGGTCGATTGCGAAATATTCATTACCACAAAATTAGTTTCATTTGATAAAAACAACCACAATATCCCGCAAAAACAATCTCTATCCAAAATGACCAAGAAGTACAAATAATTAATGTTTAAATAAGTAATCATTGACGCAATACACCGATTGTTTGAACAATTCCTTATTTATTAAGCACAACAACAAAAACAATTGACTGGTGACCCCAATTGTTCCTAATTAAATTGCTTTTTTAAACAAAAGAAGTATCATTTACATGAACAGATTAAATTTTGGAAACTTTACGAAAATAAAACAATCTATAATCGATTAGCAAATAAACAATGGAGAAATTTCCTACCTGTACATCGAAGTTGTGCTGCTGTTGCTGCAGTACGGCACTGTCGACCTGGTGGGGTTGTGGTGGCGGTGCATATTGGGGTGGTTGCTGGTCGTAGGGTGCTTGTGGGCCTTGATCGGCAAAATGTTCGAAATGCTGATTAACGGACTCGGCGAGTGTAACACCGAGATGTGGGGCTAAATGAGGAGGCAGCTGCTGAAGATGCGGAGGCAATTGTTCTTGCGGTTTAAGTATCACGACCCCAGGATCTAGGGGCGCAAGGCCGTTTTTGGCAAGCTCCTCTTCGGCAGGAGAGGGCTGCCTACTCCCAGGCGTTCTGCTGTAACAACAACACAAACATTTCTTTTGATAACGGGTTTACATCGAACCTGTCAAGTTTAGTACTATTGATTAAACATTAACAAAAGAAAAAACGGCAGGGTTACCCTAAATTTGCAGTGAAATGGCAAATTTAATAGTATTTACCAATATGCATAATTTCTAGTACATAAGATACAACGAAGTCGAGCGAGATACAGAAGAAGGTGAACAACACCACAAAACAATAATTATTTAACACCATCACGCCTGTCTCTTTTATGTTTTTTAGCATAAATTCGTACAAAATCAGCCATTATTGTACCTATTGAATTAAACATTAACGAATGCATGAAATACTTACTTTAGCCTTGTTGAAGACAACATTGCGTTAATGTTATAGTTTTTTTTATCTTCGCTGATCATATTTACGTATATAAAAACGTCAGGTAAAATAAACAATTTAAGGAGATTAGCTCTAAAGAATTCTTAAAGAATTACCAATTTAAATAATCTTCAACTCACTTTGGGTTCATCATTTTGATAAGCAATTTAAATTGCAGATAATGTTAAAAAATTATAACAAAAAAGCATTTCTCAAAAAAGGTACATAAAGGCATATCACATTACAATGAAAAGAAATATACCGCTACAGTTCATGGAACTTAAAATTTATACATTAGAATAACTCTTAGAAATAGACACTGCCGCCCTCTATGAGGAACTAAATGTACAATATTTTCTGCAGTTATTACAGTTCCCTCAAAACTGAATTTTTTAAAAGTAATTAAAATAATGCTGCACTTTGCGGACGCAAAACAATAATAAATTAGCAATTGTAACCTAGTAATTACATTCCTTTACAATAATATGCAATTTCTAGTTCAATATTGAATAATAAATTTGTATGGTATTACCGCTACTGCCCGAGAGATGGCGCGAGTAGCATGAACCGGTCCAATTTTAACGAACAAGCCACGCGATAAAAGTTAGCGTCTGGGATAGTGGGAAACCGTCACCTTGACAACCGTCGGCGTCGTCCAACCAACGCACACATCGAGTCATTGACTCATTCCAAGGTAGAGGCAAAGCCTTGAGCTGAGTCAGCGGCTTTTCTATTTGAGATTGAGATTATGTGCGACGCGTAACATGGTATATCTTATATGTTGCACCAAAAGTGCACACGCATAATAGTATGCACGATTTACGTATGTTGTTCTATACAATGAACTTTCGAACAAATTTAAAATGGACCAAAAAAATTTACTTATTAATATTTATGTATTTATATTATTATGGCATCGTCATGCAAATTATGTAGAATGACTACCGACAATACAAGAACGTTAGTTGTATGTATATCGTTTGCTTTCTTTGCGATTGTTTTACTGGGAAACATATGATAACGCGAAAAACACGGAAAGGCCTTGAATCGATCTCAAAGTAACCACTTAAAACGAGCTATTATTAAATGTTCAGTTTTGAACTATCTATGTGCAGGAATTTCTGTCTCTTATTCACAAACATTAATGAAAGACACAATTCTAAGAAATCCTTATCTCTTAAAAACTACATTTATGTATAGTAGCAGTGTAGTCAACCAATTTCAGGCATAAAACAAATTAAATCAATTATCTACATAGGTAAATGAATGAACATTTATACTATAAGTAAATTTACAAAATTCCGTAAAGAAAAACAACTTATAGAATAGAAAGAGAAAAAATACTTAATAAAAATCGCTGACTAGGGTTATAACATATTCCTAGCTAGTTTATATTATTTGGTATACTTATGTTAACAAAGTTACTTCCAACAGATATCGCAAACAATTGCACTATTAGATAACAAAATGCAACTGACGCATTCTGTGTACGTGCATGTTTCCCCTGCTGCAGCTGTCACAATTTCACATNATTACAGCATTCTATGTCTTAAATGACATTTAAATAGTCACGCGCTAAAAAAAAGGCAGTTATTATACACCGATTTTATTAAAAAAATATTATGTGAATTTTCAGCATTTTTACTTTAACTTGACTACGCCCCTGACTGAAGTGAGTATTTCTGTACATTTTTAAGCACTATCTCGATGACACAATTAAAAAAAAAAACAATATGACACTTTCACCCTCAACATATGCCCCATTCTTCTAGTAGGAAGCCTATTCAGAAACGTATCGCCACCCCCTTTGTTATCTGAGCATTTTACAGTAACATTCGTCCCATATTCCAAGTGACGTTGAAATCTCTTGAGCAGTTCTTACAACTGTAGTTCAGCCGAATTTTCATTTATAGAGAAATGACAAGTTGTATATCCTCTCCCCTCATGATACATTAAGTTTTTTTAATAAGAAGCATCCAGTAAGGAGGTTAAATGTTCTTAATTGATCATGTAATCTCCACCGACGTCTCGCCTTTCTATCTAAGGGATATTAACATCCTGTATTTATAACAAATGTATTGTAGCCTTGATAAAACCTTAGATCGAAAGGCAAAACGTCGGTGGAGATTACGTAATCAATAAAGAACACTTCATTCCTTATTGATTGCTTCTATTTAAACCAATCTAAATAAGTTGTGTACGNATTTCATGAACACAAAATTCATGATACGAATTAGTACTTAGGTCACCCAAACGAGGTTAAGGGGATAATGTTTGTCCTTTTTGGTAAGACAAAAAAGCGAACTACAATCCTTACTTTCAAGATGGCGACTAAATGAGGACAAGGTTACACCCCCTATATTTTATTATTAATTGACTAACCTGTTTTGATAATGTCAAAATCTCAATGCGACGATGTGGCCCTAATTAGATCATGTTTGGATAATAGAAGAGGTGACGTTTCTAATCACGCAAACAGTCCACAAAAAACAGGGAGTAGATACAGAGAGTGAATTTGTCGCATTTTTTTTTTTATTAAATTACGTCGTCGAGATAGTGGTCGAAAATTTAGAGGAATGTAGACCTCGGTGTACATAATTGAATTTCAGAAGGACGGATACGTGAGTTGGAAAAAAACGGTGTAACGGACAGGGATGAAGTAGAAAAGCCTTACATACGAGGNGCCGGAAACTTATCAATCCACCCTCGTACATATGTGTTTAAAAAGAAAACATGAAATTTTTAGATTTGTTCTTAGAAATTCGGAAAAAGTTTTAGACGAAAGTTGCAAGATTCTGAAGGGGAAATCGATTGGTGACCTTAATCTTCGAAGTCATTTGAAGGTCAAGTCTTTTGTTACAACTCGTATGTCTACCCTTCCAGAGTACAATATATCTGAAAAATGTGAGAAACGATTGTTGCCACAGACAGACAACGCAATAGAAGCAACAAGAAGCAATGTTTTACAAAGTTGATTGATAAACTACAAAAAACAAACAGTAGCCTGGATCACCCCTGCCTACGTTCTCTTCTCTGAAAAGTTTCATCGAAATCAATTCAATCGTTTAGTCCGTACAGATTGACAAAACATTTTTTAAAAGTATTGTAGAGAGCACGAGTGTTTGTGTGCGATCGGGCACACGTATGCGTGAACGGCCTATCGATTCGCCGACTAGCCGCGGGCGCCTTTCTTCATGTGCGCCATATTTGTAAATGTGTGAGTTGTACCTGCGTTCTGGGAAAGCAGTTAAACAGTTCAAAGAAAAAATAAACTATCCGGATGTTTCCAGAAGGTTCCAGAAAGTAAACAAAAGAGTATTTAAAGGAAAGACGATCGCCGAGAGCCGAGATAATCAGAAATAAATTGACCGTTGCAGAAGTAAATCCAGAAATAAATTGACAGTGAGAGCAGTGAAATAAATAGCGCACCGAATAGTGATATTTCAACAGAAGTGTAAATAAACAGAATAATTCATAACCTAAGTTTAGTAATAATTTAATAGTGTTTTTAAGTTCTTTAATAATTAGGATAAATAAATAGTTTTTGTCGTTAACACTCTTAGAAGTTAATTTTGTTAAACCCACGAACATTACCATATATACTACATATATATATATACATAATATCTATATGTGATGGTGACAATAATTTGGTACCCACCTAAACAATGGAATTAGGTGTTGCTTTTGTGTTTAGAATGGATCATTATCTAACGTTTTTTTTTTCCATTAGTAGTGTCAAGTTTAACCTTCAGTTCGCAAAAAAGACATACTCAAAACAAGTAGAAGTATGTCATGGCCACGTCGCGATCATTTAAATGCCCTCCATACTGTTCGCTGGACTGTTCGTTAACGGATAGACTAAACTACCTACCTAGACTTTAATTATCGTTCGTTTACTTTTTGTATCGACATCATGGTTCACCTTTTACGGCAATACTTCATTACATAATGGACGCTGTAAAAGCAAAAGTACACAA
>NW_020439400.1:86916-89772 GCF_000699045.2 Agrilus planipennis | reverse complement strand
AGCTACGCCGGGATTCGTTTCAGCAAGTAGATATCCATATATTTAAATGGACCTTGTTGGAGCATACGTAATCCTAAAATGTAGCATCGTACTACAGATGGCGTTTACCGCGCCATTTGTGGTATTTTCTCGAAAACGAAAGATATATTTGATACTCAGTAGTTAAAACCTTTTTGTATTTGCTGTAATGAGCAAAATAGAGTTTGTTTCCTAACTTAAATCTTTTACATCAAACGACGAAAGTGTTGGTTTGGGTTTTGAGAAATATGCCTCAATTCTAGCTTTGATTCTGCGCGTATATCAATAAATGTGACCGATTCACATTACCTTTGAAGATAAAGAACAGTTTTAATTACAATATGGTATTGTAAAAGCTTCCTCTTCGTTTCATACAGAAGCGACGAGAAAAATTAATTTATTAGGTACAACAAAGACGTTCCTGTTGTGGAAGTCGAGGTTATTTACCTTTTCAAAAAGTAAAAGAATGGATATTAGACGGAAGGCATGTACAAAGTGCCTCTCTTGCAAATAATAAGTTCCTTGGAACAAACGCTCGCTGATAGAAAAGTGCTGCGGCTTCAATTTACAAAATTAATGAACACAAAAACTCGATCGACCGCAACTGTACGATCTCGAGAAGTTATTTGCTTTCGCGGTCAATTTAAGTCGCCTTTCGTGACTGATCCATTTTACCTTTTTGATTTTTACGCCGAATACATCTATCGACCAGAAAACATCAATTGAATATCGACATTTTCGTCACTTCACGGTTTAATAAGTTTTGTAACTATAATCAAAATTGAAAAGACTTAGTTAAATAAGCATATTGTGGTTCCTGCACCGAGGATTCTGTACATCCGTACCATTGTTAGCACTTCTAGCTATTAGCCGACCACTTAAGGGAACACACCCATACTACGTAACCCGTCAAGGGGGGAACTGTTTACAAAAATACCCCGCTTATACTCGCAGGGGTAGGAGGGAGATCTCGCGCTTTCTCGAGCTATATTCAAAACATTCTATTTGCAAAAAATGATTTAAAACCACAATATGAATTACTACGTGAAAACAAGAGGAAGAGGAGGGTCTATACGGGGGTAGGGGGTTAAAAAATTGTTAAAACAATGCGTCACGTACTATGATTAAAACGTTACATAAAATGAGTGTTCTTTATTTGTCATGTATGCGTATTATTACTTTTTTACTTTTTCAAATCAGGATAACTAATCATAAACGTAACTTTCGGGAAGTACATAACAATAAAAAGAAATCGGTAAAAATTAAAACAAACTAAATTAAGGAGTATAAAAAGAAAACTATAAAAAGATACACTTACTGGTGTATGAATAAAATCAACGCACAGCCGAAAGTCTTGAGCTCTACAGACCTTAAATTTTACAGATTTTCCGACAAAGAACAGACATTTTAAAATTAAACCCCTAAAGAAGTGAGAAAGGAGACCTAAGTCTGATGTATCGTATCGAACAAAACAATCCAAACCGCTAAATCATAGAACTTGAAATTCCTTATAGGTACATAAGTAATTTATTTATTATTGAACATAAACAGTTATAAGATTTTTAAATTTTATTCCATCGTCCTACAAATGAATTTGTGCAATGCACGCGTTACATAACGAAACGAGTAGGGAGACACGCGTTATACTGGTCCTGTTGTAAAAATAGGTAAATTGTGGATAGCTTCCTATGACACACAAATGCAATATAAGGACTCTCTTTTATACAAAGGACTTGTCAACCTTAATCATAAACGACAGAAATATTCAGTAACCTATACCTTTTTCTTAGTTACTTATCGCACCATTGAAATCAACTTGAAAAAAAAAGGGGGGTCACACATGCTAACATATAATAATAAAGTGTATACTTTTTGATGTTGTTGGCGCCTACGAACACGTTCATTACAAAAAGGCATAATTCAATAAGCGTCTTCATTAATATTGATAACTTAGGCCGTTTCAAATTTGAAATTCATGAGCAGCCATATTTGTTTACGAGAGAACGCGTATATTAGGTATAAACGAGCGCNAGTTTATATTATTTGGTATACTTATGTTAACAAAGTTACTTCCAACAGATATCGCAAACAATTGCACTATTAGATAACAAAATGCAACTGACGCATTCTGTGTACGTGCATGTTTCCCCTGCTGCAGCTGTCACAATTTCACATAACCCACACATATATAACCCACACATATAACCTGATTTATTAATGTTTGGAAATACGTATTACACGTATACATATGTATGTATTCTCCTTACTACAACCAATATAGACTTAAGGAAAAAATACTGATATTGCAAAATAGATTACTGTGTAAAAAGTAAAAAATTATTACGAGTTACTCAGCCCGACAATGTTTGTATACACATATGTATGTAGCTATCATAGGAGCTTTTTATAAGTATGTATATTTACGATGTTATACAGATATTCCTGGAAAATTGCAGTGTTTCGCATTTTGCAAAAGACGTAGGTAAAGGTCTAGATGATGGTGGGTGGGATCGAAAGAGGAGATCTCTCCATAAAAAGTTCGTGGCGGTCTCACCCCTATAAAAAGTTATGGGGGTTAGATGGAGTATGGCCCCCAACCCCAAAGGGGGTAAGGGGAAATCGAAAGAGGGTGATCACCTGAGTAAAACTCCATAAAAAGTTTGTGGCGGTCCCACCCCCATAAAAAGTTATGGGGTTGAAAGTTGATTATTTTGACAATTTTCATATACAATAATTCAAATAAAATTCAATAAAATAATTATTTTCAAGCGGGTGGAGGTGGGGGATCGAAAGAGGGTGGTCACTTGAACAACTGGATTTAGATAGGCGTGATTTATT
>NW_020439400.1:83762-86091 GCF_000699045.2 Agrilus planipennis | reverse complement strand
GAGGAGTAGAGATAGCAATGTTCGATTTCTAGCTCGTACTTGTTGAAACTTAAGAAAGGAAAACATATCGAAAAAAAAGACATAATGTATTCAGACTTATCGATGTGTACTCGCGTCCTTCGACGTTCGACTATTTCACATTTTCCGACACTCGATGCGAGGGAAAGTTCTTCGATCAGAAAATAAAGACGAATGTGCATGACATACTTTCACGCTTCTTGCTGAATGGATGTGTGATGTATTCAGCCGTAATATAACCCTACGACTCGTGTGGATTATAGACTGGAGGATGAAAAACGCGTAATAGTCGACGTAATGCATAAATTTGAGTTAGAATTTCATACTGATATATATTACACTGACAAATGCGTTTATATGGTAAAATTATTTCTTGTTCAACAGGTTTAATGAGTTTGGTTAGTTTAAGGGAGCTATCAAAGAAGAACACATTCACTAAACCACAATACAAAGATTCTCTATAGTTGGTTCGCTTCTTTGGTCTGCACAAAATATCCACATCTTTTGCAGGACATCATAAATTAACTTTATATGCGATGAACTGCCATATACGACGACGCTTCAATAGCTTTACGGAAGTGTTTAAATACAAAATGATTTTGTACTGTGGATTCAGGATAACACTCTGTCAGTCTGTGCTCAGCGGGGAACTCGTAGATTAATTGGTGAAATGTCGACAGGAGAGGGATGTATGGACGTGACTGAGAAGTGAGCTAACTGATACTGTGACCAATTCACAGTATAAAGATTCTGTACAGTAGGTTCACTCCTTTGACCTACTTAAAATAACGAGATTTTTTGCAGGCAATCGTAAATTAAATTTATGTGCGCAATGTACAACGATGTTTCAATAGCTTTACGGAATTGTTTAAATACAAAATGATTTTGTACTGTGGATTCACGACAACACTATATAAGCCAGTCCGTGCTCAGCGGGGAACTCGTAGGTTAAGTGGTGAAATGTCGGCAGGAGAGGGATGTATGGACGTGACTGAGAAGTGAGCTAACTGATACTGTGACCAATTCACAGTATAAAGATTCTGTACAGTAGGTTCACTCCTTTGACCTACTTAAAATAACGAGATTTTTTGCAGGCAATCGTAAATTAAATTTATGTGCGCAATGTACGACGATGTTTCAATAGCTTTACGGAATTGTTTAAATACAAAATGATTTTGTACTGTGGATTCACAACAACACTATATAAGACAGTCCGTGCTCAGCGGGGAACTCGTAGATTAAGTGGTGAAATGTTGGCAGGAGAGGGATGTACGGACGTGACTGAGAAGTGAACCAACTAATACTGTGACTAGTTCACAGTATAAAGATTCTGTACACTAGGTTCACTCCTTAGACCGACTTAAAGTAACGAGATTTTTTGCAGGCAATCATATATTAAATTTATGTGCGCAATGTACGACGACGTTTCAATAGCTTTACGAAACTGTTTAAATAAAAAAATGATTTCGTACTGTAGATTCACTATGACATTCTGTACAAGCCAGCCCTTGCTTACCGGGAAAGTCGTAGATGAATTGGTGAAGCCTCGGCAGGGAAGGGATGGATGGGCGTGACTGAGAAGTGAACCTGCTTATACTGTGATCAAACCATAGTATGAGGATTCTATACAGTAGTTTCACACACCTTGTCATTTTTGTAAAATTTTATAAAACTCGGAAATTTACTTAGTCTGTATCGTCTGCACATTTACATTACATTAAGCTATCTTGTAGTAAAGATAAACCTGAAGATCATAGTAATAGCGATACATAGCGGGAGAAAATGGTAAAAATCTTCCGCATTTCTAATGCAAATTAGGACAAATGACCCTAAACCAATTCAATCTTAATCAGCAACTTTCATTATTGCCAAGTATCCGGCGTCATAATCCGGTATCCAGCCGGATCTTGAAAAAGCGCCGGATCCAAACTCGGTAACCCGCTCATCTCTAATTATAAACATATTTTCATTGCATTATTCCGACGAATTCAGATCTACCAACTTTCCGGTATTAAAAATTTAAAAACTAAATTTTTATGACAACGCAAAAATTACAATTTCCGATTATAAATGACTAAATTTGTCGTAGAAATAGTAGAATTTAGTAGAACTTCTAATATTCTCAATTTTGACATGCTTGTTTAAAAATTATTTCAAGTTTCTTAATTTTTACAATTAAAATTATATCAACTAAAATACTTAGTAAATTTATTTCTGCTGGGATTTTATTTTTACAAATTCGAGTCCAAATTGTAATTTCTATTATTTTCGCTTACGAAGCAACGGGATAGTGGGATAAATTGTAAATATC
>NW_020439400.1:73774-79074 GCF_000699045.2 Agrilus planipennis | reverse complement strand
TTTATTTCTGCTGGGATTTTATTTTTACAAATTCGGGTCCAAATTGTAATTTTTATTATTTTCGCTTACGAAGCAACAGGCTACTGGGATAAAATAGAATATTTAGGTAAATTTTCATTTTTCATTCTGTCCGTGTACGTAACGCAAACATTTACCCCCTTGGCCAATCACGTAAAAAAGCGGTAGCCTAAACCCTCCCCCTCCTCCAAAATTTCCGTTACGTAATTTGTGAAGAATTAGATTCCTGTATGCATTAATTTCAAATTGGTACCTACTTCGACGGCAATAAAACAATGACTATGTTTGCACAAGTTACACTAGCAGTTTACAGAGCAATTACCAGTAACCTTGACGTCTCCAAAGTGGAGTTCAAGATAACTCGATAAAAAGAATTAGTTACGCTTACGATAATTATTAATGTCAATAAAGTGGACTTTTGACACCGACAACTAGCCATTACGATTACAATTTATTTGAAAAGTTTATTATACACCAGACGACATCATACCGTTTGCCGCGTTTCGCACCTTTGCGATAACAAGTTTAACGAAATTTTTTTTTTCGAAAACAACTTTATCGTTTCACTTCAAAAAAAAAACTGTAAATGTCTAGATGATGGCCCCACCCCCGAAGGGGGGTGGGATCGAAAGAGGAGGTCTCCTCCACTACTGTACCATAAAAAGTTCGTGGCGGTCTCACCCCCATAAGAATTTAAGGGGGTTAGATGGGGGTGGGGGTAGGGGGATCGAAAGAGGGTGGTCACCTTAGTAAAACCCCATAAAAAATTTGCGGCGGTCTCACCCCTATAAAAAGTTATGGAGGTTCAAAGTTAATAAATATGCCAATTTTTATACATTTCTAGGCATGTAAATATTTATATAGTTATTCTTAAACAATAATCAAAGGTACAACTAATGGAAAAATACATAAAAATATTGAGAAAGTTATATAAAACATTATTTAAATATCTTTATCAATAGGGTAGGTTAGNACATTTTCTCTTTTGCCTTTACTTTTTACAAAAGAAAAAAAAAACAAAAGCTTCCTTTCGTAAATTGGTTATTTGTTTCCAATGGTTCTTTATGAAGATCGCCGCTTAAAAGTGTCAACGAGCAAACGTGTGCTATTCTGGCGTTTTATTTCCACGAGATTGACTCTACAACATGCATCGTTACATGGTCGCATGCATACCTGTACATGAATTAAAGTACCTACGTACTTTGGCACTTGACCCAAATGAGTAAATTATGCGTTACAGCAATTCCGGGGAAACGGGTAAAAGTAACATGGAGTAAAAAAAATATTTACGTCAAACGAAATCCATTTGACATTAAAAGCATGCAGCACATTGAATTCGAACAAATAAATTGAAACGAAACAAATACCTACCTACGTGGGCCAAGTATGAAGAAATTAACAAATACTGATAAAGTTCGTGAACCGAAAAAATACATATATACTGTCGTCCTAATGTAATAGATAGTAAACAATGTATTTAACTGCCGTGGCTAATATTCTGCGACCCATTGACAAATCGTTTAATTTTTCTGGCGCGATTTACGGTTTACTGAGTAATTCTAAAATAAAGTCAGATGAATATTTGCAGTCGCTAGCCTCTTAATAATAATAATAATTTTATAGTACTGAAAAAATAATAACCAGCTTAAGAATAACTGGACAAGTGTCGATTTGAATCTATCACCTTGTCATAAACGTTGTAAAAGAAGTTATCCCCATTGAGACCAGGGTTGAAATGTAATGTAATTGATGATAAAAAAGTAATTACTAGGGAATTTCTACGACATGGGTGACCATAAAAAAGGTAAAACCTGCACAAAATGTATTATTTCGTGATTTTATTTGTGAAAGTGGAAGTAAGATCGTATTGTAAAAGCATATTCTTGTCATTTCGATTATGCGCTATTATTTTTGAACAAGTTTGGAAGAAGCAAGATCCAATCTAGATATGTTGTGATCTATTGCCACCGCTCGCCGAACAAAATTTTTACACAGAACATGACGTGGATTTCGCTGGGTTCACATACGTTTTATACACTAGTGGTGAGTTGAAAAAAGAAACTTGTGAATACATACTTCTATTACATGCATAAATCCATCATTAAAGGGAGGCATCGTGCTTTGAAAAATACGATGCGTTGTATGGGAAAATATATATAACATAAGTTTAATAAATGCAATTTAAACGTTTTGATAATGTGTTACACAAGGTTCGGTTTGTTTAGAGCAGTTTTCAAAATAGCTAGTGATTTTTTTCAGATAGACGTGTTTGAAAAAAAGTATTCTACACGTCTACCAAATTATGCATCTTTACTCGTGCAACATAAACAGAAAAAATGTCGACAAAGAAATGTGTATTTTCTATGTTGAGTGAATGTTTTGCCTTACATGTATGCTCACCACCAGTTAGAAACTTAACTTCACCAGTTAGAAACATAACTTAATCTCAAATGTCAAAAATATAAACTAAAAATTAAAATGTTTCTTGTCGGATATTTGTAATATTGTGAGTTTTCGATTGTCGTATTGGGAAACTTTCTAATTTACTCACGGCGCGTTCTAGATATACAAGTAAGGCAAAACGTTCATCGAATGTAGAAGTAACACATTTCCTTATGGATAATTTTTTTTAGTTTGGTGAATGTGTGAAATGTACATTTTCAACCACGAATATCTCAAAATATCACTTGCTACTCTAAAAACTAGAGATGGGTCAGGTACTCGATTTGGATCCGATACTCGGCGTAGCTGGTAGTTTTTTATGATCCGGCCAGGTACCGGATAATGACGCCAGATACTCAACAGAGAAAAAACAAATTGTATTTGTTTAAAGTCGTTTGTCTTAATTTGTATTATATATTGATTACCATACTAAATTATAAGAACAAAGGCTTTCACGNTTAACTTTGAACCCCCATAACTTTTTATGGGAGTGAGACCGCCACGAACTTTTTATGGTATAGTGGTGGAGGAAACCTCCTCTTTTGATCCCACCCACCCCCACCCCCGAAGGGGGTGGAGGCCATCATCTAGACCTTTACCAAGACCTACATGGGTAGGCACCTACAGTGTGTGTCCCGAAACTAGTCACCAGGATAAAGAAAGTACTAGTACTCACCACGGGGTGGCCCCAGCACATCCCCGAAAATGCGCCTATATTAGGACATGTTTTCTAAGACAGCCTGTATGTTTTTAATTTTTTCTTAGTGATATTTACGAACCAATAATATGTATTAAGTATTACAAATCCTGCTACTAATGGATTTGGATGTCGCTTTCATCGGCGATTTTTTGTAGTTATAAACATTATCGTTCGTTCCAACGGTTTCAATCGCCTTGATGAAAATCGATTAGCAAAGAAGTTATACTGATAATAATTTTTGAACAGGGCTTCACGACTGGTGTAGGACATTGGTAAGGATAGTATTTAACGTGACGGGACATTGGACCAAAAACCTAACGACACTTTATGTCATTTGTCCTAATTTATACGATTTATTGATTACTACGTTAAATTATTGTTATTTCGATATAGTTCTTGTGTTTAATTTTTCTCGTCAACGGGAATACATTGTAGAGGTGAATTGTTGGATATCAGGGTTTAATTAACGATATGTTATTAGTAAGATTTTGTCATCTTGCAGAGCCTTTTTAAAGGCTCATTTCAATGGTTTCAACTCAAACCTCTGGTTGAAAACTCTCGCCAACCAAGAATAAAACATTCCAAGGGTTTAGTGCTTAAATGGAATTTTCAACGGGACTTGATGTGGTTTGGGACGTTGGCGAGAAAAGTATTTAATGGAAAACCCACCAGAACGAATACATAACCCATATACCGTAGTGGTTTTTCCGAGTACCTAGCCGGTTACGCAGCACAGCTAATGTCGGGTACTCAATCACCGGTACCGGCAAAACGGCTATGGTTAATGGTTCATGTCTTCATTCTGGAGGGCTTTCTGTTAAAAACTACTCTCGTCCACGTCCCAAACCTCACGTATGTTCAAAAAGTCCCACCAAAACAATGAAATAATTCTTGGTTGGTGGAATTTCAGTGAAAAAATCGAGAAGACAGACAGAAACGAATCTATAATTCTTACAATAAACACTAAAACTCTGCAAGTTGACAATATCATACTAATAAGTTATAGGTAATCAAAACCTAATCTACCAACAAACCACAGAAACATAGAAATTGTAACAGTTCGGTCAAACTGATGTTTCTCTGTTCACGAAAAGGTAAGCACAAGAACTATATCGAAATAACAATTTAGTATAGTAACCAATTAGGAAGATTGTATGACACTTAAATTCCGTTTGATTCCGATTAAGCAATTTATTATTAAACAATCTAATTCGTACTTTTTTCCTGCTCTGTTTTTGTAGATTTAAAGCACAATAGAAATTTCAACTTCCTTGATAAATTGCATTCCCCAGAATCAGAACAAGATGAAATTATGATTATACCACATGACGAGTTTTATAAACCTTAACAACAGTACTCCAATAAACTTAATTTCACATAAACATTAAAAAAAAAAAATTATTTTCTGTCAAATGGTGGCCACATAACCTTAGGTATGGTTGCGATTTGGGTAATTTTCACCGACTTATTACTTTAACCTACAATTTCCTGTATTCTTTATTAATTATAAGAAATGGTATCCATTTCCCTTACATTCCGGTACCGTATACTTTTTTGTAAAATTTTATAAAACTCGGAAATTTACTTAGTCTGTATCGTCTGCACATTTACATTACATTAAGCTATCTTGTAGTAAAGATAAACCTGAAGATCATAGTAATAGCGATACATAGCGGGAGAAAATGGTAAAAATCTTCCGCATTTCTAATGCAAATTAGGACAAATGACCCTAAACCAATTCAATCTTAATCAGCAACTTTCATTATTGCCAAGTATCCGGCGTCATAATCCGGTATCCAGCCGGATCTTGAAAAAGCGCCGGATCCAAACTCGGTAACCCGCTCATCTCTAATTATAAACATATTTTCATTGCATTATTCCGACGAATTCAGATCTACCAACTTTCCGGTATTAAAAATTTAAAAACTAAATTTTTATGACAACGCAAAAATTACAATTTCCGATTATAAATGACTAAATTTGTCGTAGAAATAGTAGAATTTAGTAGAACTTCTAATATTCTCAATTTTGACATGCTTGTTTAAAAATTATTTCAAGTTTCTTAATTTTTACAATTAAAATTATATCAACTAAAATACTTAGTAAATTTATTTCTGCTGGGATTTTATTTTTACAAATT
>NW_020439400.1:64135-72954 GCF_000699045.2 Agrilus planipennis | reverse complement strand
TAACCTAACCTAACCTACCCTATTGATAAAGATATTTAAATAATGTTTTATATAACTTTCTCAATATTTTTATGTATTTTTCATTAGTTTTACCTTTGAATACTGTTTAAGAATGACTATATAAATATTTACATGCCTAGAAATGTATAAAACTTGACATATTTATTAACTTTGAACCCCCATAACTTTTTATGGGGGTGAGACCGCCACGAACTTTTTATGGTACAGTAGTGGGGGAGACCTCCTCTTTCGATTCCCATTCGGGGGTGGGGGCCATTATCTAGTCCTTTACCAAAAAAACAATTTGGATATTTACTCATTAAAAAAAATATATACACATTTTTTTCGTAGAATGTTAAAAACAGGCCACCCTGTACATTTGTGACTAATACCCTTAAAACAACCGTTTACATTTTCTCTTTTGCCTTTACTTTTTACAAAAGAAAAAAAAAACAAAAGCTTCCTTTCGTAAATTGGTTATTTGTTTCCAATGGTTCTTTATGAAGATCGCCGCTTAAAAGTGTCAACGAGCAAACGTGTGCTATTCTGGCGTTTTATTTCCACGAGATTGACTCTACAACATGCATCGTTACATGGTCGCATGCATACCTGTACATGAATTAAAGTACCTACGTACTTTGGCACTTGACCCAAATGAGTAAATTATGCGTTACAGCAATTCCGGGGAAACGGGTAAAAGTAACATGGAGTAAAAAAAATATTTACGTCAAACGAAATCCATTTGACATTAAAAGCATGCAGCACATTGAATTCGAACAAATAAATTGAAACGAAACAAATACCTACCTACGTGGGCCAAGTATGAAGAAATTAACAAATACTGATAAAGTTCGTGAACCGAAAAAATACATATATACTGTCGTCCTAATGTAATAGATAGTAAACAATGTATTTAACTGCCGTGGCTAATATTCTGCGACCCATTGACAAATCGTTTAATTTTTCTGGCGCGATTTACGGTTTACTGAGTAATTCTAAAATAAAGTCAGATGAATATTTGCAGTCGCTAGCCTCTTAATAATAATAATAATTTTATAGTACTGAAAAAATAATAACCAGCTTAAGAATAACTGGACAAGTGTCGATTTGAATCTATCACCTTGTCATAAACGTTGTAAAAGAAGTTATCCCCATTGAGACCAGGGTTGAAATGTAATGTAATTGATGATAAAAAAGTAATTACTAGGGAATTTCTACGACATGGGTGACCATAAAAAAGGTAAAACCTGCACAAAATGTATTATTTCGTGATTTTATTTGTGAAAGTGGAAGTAAGATCGTATTGTAAAAGCATATTCTTGTCATTTCGATTATGCGCTATTATTTTTGAACAAGTTTGGAAGAAGCAAGATCCAATCTAGATATGTTGTGATCTATTGCCACCGCTCGCCGAACAAAATTTTTACACAGAACATGACGTGGATTTCGCTGGGTTCACATACGTTTTATACACTAGTGGTGAGTTGAAAAAAGAAACTTGTGAATACATAATTCTATTACATGCATAAATCCATCATTAAAGGGAGGCATCGTGCTTTGAAAAATACGATGCGTTGTATGGGAAAATATATATAACATAAGTTTAATAAATGCAATTTAAACGTTTTGATAATGTGTTACACAAGGTTCGGTTTGTTTAGAGCAGTTTTCAAAATAGCTAGTGATTTTTTTCAGATAGACGTGTTTGAAAAAAAGTATTCTACACGTCTACCAAATTATGCATCTTTACTCGTGCAACATAAACAGAAAAAATGTCGACAAAGAAATGTGTATTTTCTATGTTGAGTGAATGTTTTGCCTTACATGTATGCTCACCACCAGTTAGAAACTTAACTTCACCAGTTAGAAACATAACTTAATCTCAAATGTCAAAAATATAAACTAAAAATTAAAATGTTTCTTGTCGGATATTTGTAATATTGTGAGTTTTCGATTGTCGTATTGGGAAACTTTCTAATTTACTCACGGCGCGTTCTAGATATACAAGTAAGGCAAAACGTTCATCGAATGTAGAAGTAACACATTTCCTTATGGATAATTTTTTTTAGTTTGGTGAATGTGTGAAATGTACATTTTCAACCACGAATATCTCAAAATATCACTTGCTACTCTAAAAACTAGAGATGGGTCAGGTACTCGATTTGGATCCGATACTCGGCGTAGCTGGTAGTTTTTTATGATCCGGCCAGGTACCGGATAATGACGCCAGATACTCAACAGAGAAAAAACAAATTGTATTTGTTTAAAGTCGTTTGTCTTAATTTGTATTATATATTGATTACCATACTAAATTATAAGAACAAAGGCTTTCACGACCGGAATCCACAGTAGAATGAAGACTCGGGCTATAGGGCCGTGGTATAAGTGAACTGTTCTGTCCAGACGTTTCGTCAGCGTGAACGTTGTCAACGCAGCACTACCACTGAGGATGTCAGCCGCAGTAGCTGACGAAACGTCTGGACAGAATAGTTCACTTAGACCGCGGTACTATAGCCCAAATCTTCGTTCTACTACCAAACTAAATTATTTGCTATTTCGATATAGTTCTTGTATTTACTTTTTCTGTTACAATTTCTGTCGTTTGTTGGTATATCAAGTTTTGATTAACGATAACTTGTTAGTATGATCTTATCTATCACCTTGCAGACATGTGTCTATAAAATTATAGGCTCGCTTCAACGGTTTCAACTCAACCCTCTCATTGAAAATCCGTCAACTAAGAATTTCACTTCACTGGTTTAGACTTTTTGAACGAAGACATGAACCATTAACCGTAGTGGTTTTGCCGGGCACTTGGCACAGCTTATGTCAGGTATCCGGTTATCCAGTATCCGGCAAAATCACTATCCGGTGAATATATAAAACTGTCCTAAACTATTCGAATTCTCAAGATCTTTTGAGAATAGCACAACACCCCTCAAAAGTTTTAAAGTGCATTTCTTAGATGTCTAAAAGTATTTATTAGAATTTTCTTATTTTCAATAGATTTTTCGTTGTTTCTGATTTTGTTCAATATATACAATGTACCTATTTATAGTGTACAATATGCATATTACTAATTTTGTTATATGCAATTCATCAATAATAATTACTGTTATGTTATGCATTCATTTTCATAAAGAACCAGTTTTATAAAATTCCTAATTTTGCTATATGTCTACGACATACAGATTAACATAACTCATACAAACTGTCCCAACAAGACCGTAGGCACTCGTTTAATAAACCTTTAAATTGCATCAGCTCGTTTTGCGCCTCATAAAAATGACGTTATTTTAAAAAAATTCCTTATTGTGAGACAATTAGCTGCAGGGTATCGCCTTAAAATTGAAATTATATAATTAATTTCCTCGTTCTTTCTTGCGTGAAACTTCAATTTCTTCACACATTTGTAAAAAAAGTAGACAAGGTTAATTGTCTAATTTTCTCCCAAATTTTGGTAAATTTTGAAACCTAACACATTTATAAAATTTAAAAAAATTCCCTGATTAAAGTATTCCCTACAATTTTTCACATATTAATAATAAATTTCCAGGGTTTCAAACTTTTCCAGATCAACCGACGACCTAAAGGGTTTCTATATACCTTTCCACTTCGGAACATTAAAAAAATAAAATAAACTTACTTAAAAGCAGCTTTATCCTCGTCACTGACTTGACCATTTTGTTGCACAACCGCGTTGCCTTGGACGCCGTTGATTTCGGAAGCGTCCTTGGGCGTGGACGGTTTGTCCTTGCCGTCCTTGCCATCGTCGAGGTGTAGACTACGCATACGAGGCTCCAAACCGACCATTCCCCCGCCCCCACCCGCGCCGTCTTTATTCGTTGGCGAACTGCCCAATACGTATTCGACCATTTTCACGCCCAAACCGCCCGTATCGGAACTGCGAGGCGACAATATACTGCCCGTGTCGCCACCGGCGAAACCACCGCCGCCCGTTCGCCGACTCATCGCCAGGGCCGTCGAAACCGCATGGTCGCCTGCAACAAAACAAAGCTGGTACTACAAAAAAAAAAGAAAAACAAAAGAGAAATTCGTTGAAGATGTATAGTTTGAAAAATTTTTCGGCTGCACGGGTTTTACTTTAAAATTAATGCAATTTTCTAAATCTGGCTTGGGATGTAAAAATATATACATTCAGTACAGATACTTTATGGTTGGCACAATTGCATTTTAAACTAAAACATTTTATGGAAATCTGCGAGGAGTGAGTATTGAGGTTGAAAGCAAACTCGTTGGAACGAAACGAGTTAAATCAAACCCAACCGTGAACCATTTGACATGGACTTTGAACTTCAGGTGAGCCACTACCACATTATCTATGACCCTAAGATGGAATATAGACAATTAAACACGTCAAAATATTGGTAATTTTTCACGATAACATCATGGATATTGAAGGTAAGCCTGAGGGGCAGTTCCATCCTTTAATTAGACGTTTTGATAGTCAGATAATTCCAGAAAGTCGGATATTTGGAGGAGGTTGCCACATAATTTATTATCATTACAAAATGCAAACTACGCAGAACGTCACATTATACAGCGATTTTATAAATTGTAAATATTTATTAAGGTTGAAATGTAATGTAATTGATGATAAAAAAGTAATTTTCCTGCTCTGTTTTTGTAGATTTAAAGCACAATAGAAATTTCNCATTTTCGTATAAAAGACTGTGTCCTGGCTGATTAACTGGTACACAATGCACAGTCGAATTTGAATGAAATTTTAAGAACGTGGGCATCAAATTTCTGAATTTACATAATTACTAGTATTTTTTATATGTATAATAATTTTACGTGGCATTAACTACTAGGCCATGAGCGACTATACATTATTAGTTGGTATTACAACATGATTCAAACATTTCTGTGACTTTTTCTTGTTCCCGAAACTAAACAGGCTCATGAAAGGACGACGCTACGCTACAATGAGCAGATAAAGACGGCATCGAAGGAGCTAAACAAGATCACAAAAAAAAAATTTTTTTGAAGTGCTTCGAGGATTGGAAAAAACGTTGGCACAAAAGTGTATAATATCTACAGGGGATTACTTTGAAAGGGGCCGAAATAGATATTCATGAATAAGTAAATAATTGTTAAAACACAAATTTCGCGATACTTTTTGAACAGATCTCGTGGACACTGCTCAATCCTTCTGAATTTTAATGGAGTATTACCGGCAACTGTTAGTATATCACTACTTGGACATGAGCGTTGTTATGGTTGTTGTTGCTACTGTGGCAAATTTTAAGTTTTAGGATGTTGTCGTTTGCGGAATAGTATATTATTGTAAACAAATATGTGTATATTTGAATACTTAGGAATATCCTACTGTATTCCGCTACACTGCTCTTGTATTTGAGCAATGTTTTGTAAATTTATTTCTAGAATTATTTCACCAAATAATAGTCATACTATGGCGGAATAATTAATGTGACATACCAAAAAATTTTTGAAACTGTTTTTTCTACTATTGATATGAAATTTCAATAAGTGTCCCCGACAACTATTATGTATTGTTATTGTAATTATGTATTTTACAAATTATTTTTCGTTGTAGTTATGAGTAAATTTTGTTTTACTTCAATGTAAGAAAATAAGTATGTAATCGAAAGTTCTAACGCTGTTAACGCATATATGCATTTATTCTTTTTATAAAGTAATTGCCTTAAAGTTTAGAGGCTGAAGTAAAATAAACAGATTTTTGCCAGAACAAATGGTTGTATGCAAATGAAATAAAAAAAATCGTATATTAATAAAAGAATTTAGTAGTTTAGTTTAGTGTAGTTTTTTTTTTTTTTTTAAATCGCATTGCACGGGTGTCAAACCCTAAAACCATTATCCTATTGTTGTCGATAGTTTAATAAGAGACCCTCCAAGTTATCATAGAGTGGGTTGTTAAAGAATGAACCATATTACCATAATTGTATATCTCAACTAGATTCAAGTGCCCAAACTAAACTTTTAATAATCTTAGGACCCAGTGGGAACGCTTTTCAAGAACGGACGCAGTCGAGCTCCGGCTTTAACAAGGTCCTCTAATCAGATATTGTTTTACATGAATAAAAGAAGACAAGCAATATTAAAATAGAGTCATGTATTCTTGACTATTATTCTAATAAGTAAATTTCTTTCACTGTTATTCTGTTTAGAATCGTTTAATCGTATAAATGGGAAATTGGAAACAGATTATGTACTCTGTTCCTGCATGTAAACATACAGTGGAATTCGTATATTATGACTCCGCCTATATTGACCAACTGCTTAATACAAAGTAATTGCAGTGTTAAGTTTGGTTTTCATATTAAATTCTCTATAGGAAAGTTTGGATATAATGACTCCGTTTAAAATGACATATCGTTTATTATGACTGATTCTCAAGAAATCATATCCGGCTATAGTGACCTAAATGATTAATAATAACATTTTCGCTCATTTGTCTGACCCTTCCCAGTCCTGCTCCTTCAAGGAAGTTTGGTGCGTTCGTAGCGCGTGACTCGTTTTTATTTTGATTTTCAGTGACAAGGATTTGTATGTATTGTTGTTGTGATTTGTGCACAAAATGACATCGCAACGTAGAGCATTTACCATTAAAGAGAAAGGTGCTATTATATGCAGATTTGAAGATGGAGAATCAAACTCATCTCTTGCAAAGGAATTTGGTGTTGGCCATTCGACAATATCAATGATTTTCAAAAACAGGAACCTGGTTAAGGAATCGTTTAATTGAAAAATGTTTTAAAAAACTATTAGATGAAAATATCGTACAGAACATGACAGCTAATGAGCAGAACGAAAGCGACGAGGAAGAGGAAATCGAAGAGGCAAAAGAAGCTTTAAAAGCTGCAGACTTATTATCACGATTTGTTTATGGCAATTTCGAAAATGATAAATAATTTAAGGCGAGCAATGTCTTCTTTACACAATAATGTTAGAGACTGTTATTACAATTTAAAGAAAAAACAAAAGCAAACAACAATCATTGCTTTCTTATGTAAAAAATTACAAAATATGTTATGTATATTACAATTCATCGTTCTTTTTCTTTTTCTGCTAATAAATATATACAATTTGTAGTTTTTCTCTCTATTAAACTAAACCATCATCATCATAAGGTCATCAATCCGGTTGGACACGCACCTCCACTCTTTCCTATTCTGAGCTAAACTTCGCATTTCCCTAAAACTAGAACTCACATCCTTAACTATTTGCGAACAGTAATCTAGGTCTACCTCTACCCCTCCTAACTCCTGTTCCTGCCTCTAATATGTCTCTGAAGAAACCTTCATGCCTGAGAAGGTGTCCTACCAACCTATCTCGCCCATTTTTTATTGACTTCCAAAGATTCCTCTGTTCTCCTATTCTTTCTAATATCTCTTCATTTCTAACCTTTTCTACCCACATTATCCTCATCATTCGTCTATAACTCCACATTTAAACTAAATAACTAACCAAAATAGAAATATGTTTATTTTCTAAAACTATACATTGTATGACACCCGCTTAGTATGACGTGCTTGTAATTTCCCTCCAATGTCATTATAAGCGGATTCTACTGTATGAGTAATTTGTAGTGAAATAAATAATTTTGTGGAGCCCGTAGATCTGGAGAAATCGGATGATCTACTGTGGTGATATTATCATACTGATGGATCACATACATCATCGTCAGCCGATCTTGTGTTCTAATTTGCACTATATTTTATAGAGACAAAATTAATTTTGTAGACCTTATTGATCCCGGGATTTTTGATTTCTACCATGCTAGAAGATCCCATGTTCGTTTCAGTCAATATTATGGTCTTTGTATCATGGATTATTGTAATTTTTTAGAGATTCAGATGATTTACTGTAAGCTTGATGATATCTATCATGTTAATTAATCACATGTTCGTTTCAGTGGATCTTATGCTCTAATTTACACATTTTGTAGGCAATTTGTAGTGAAAAAATTGTTGAGCGTATTGATCCCGGGAAATTGCATGATCTACTGCGAACTTGAAAAGTTTAATGAACTAACATATTAAGTTGATTATGCTAATAACACTCGTCAACGTAAAACCATAAAGAGAAATTAACTGACATTTCGCACAGAAATTTGGAAGCCTTATTTTGACGAAATAGTACACATATAAAACCGCGTAACTAGCTTGCGCATTCACCTATAAAGATCAGCATTTAACTGAAACCGGATCAGCGGGGAATTTTGAAGGTATGTTTTCTGACTAAACGAATAATTGCTTACATTATTATAAACGGTTTGTAGTGTAGTGCAATTCTGTTGAATTATTTTAAAAATTTACAAGCGGGTATGTTAAATTTTTTTGTGTTACCGATTTCGAGGTAGAGGTAATAGTTGATTGGAAGCTATAATATCGAAACGAATTTGTAATCATTTAATTTCCTGAAATCAACAAAATTAATTGTTTAACTACAAATTAGCTAAAAAATATGATGAAAACCAAGCAAATTAAAACTAACATGTGATCTGCTAGCATGATAGATATAAACCTCGCAGTAGATCATCCGATTTCCCGAGATCAATAGACTTTACAAAATTAACCTTTTCACTGCAAATCAGCTACAAAGTATGATGTAAGCTAGAGCCCGAGATCGACTGAACGGGATACATATACGAGGGTGGATTGATAAGTTTCCGGCCTGACCAAGAAAAACAAGGTTTTTAAAAATTTTTTTTTTTTATTTCTCAACATAATCTCCTCCAAGGCTGATACATTTCTCATAGCGGTGTTCCAGTCTATTAATGCCATCTCTATAGACTGATTCGTCAAGCTCCT
>NW_020439400.1:57346-63560 GCF_000699045.2 Agrilus planipennis | reverse complement strand
TGTGTAAATTCAATTAAAAAAAGAACTTTTTCCTATGTTAATTAAATGGGAAACTAAAATAAAAATAGCGACCCCTTAGATTTGAGCTAGCATGTTTGGCGAGGATTTTTTTTACAACAAATAGAAACATTTGAGGGGGTAAAAAAAATAAAAAAAAAATTAAAAATTTTATTTGAAGCGCCCTAGTGTACAGGCTTTACAAAATTAATTGTTTCACTACAAAATATGATGCAAATTAGAGCCAGAGATCGGCTGAAACGAATGTATGTGATCTGCTAGCAAGATATCATACCAGATCGCTCGGTTTTTCGGAACCTGCAAGCTCTACAAAATGAATTTTTCACTATAAAATACTAATGTGTTTAGATTGAGGTGTGGGAGAGGGTTTGGACTGCCAGTGTGATACACCGAAGATCAAAAACAGAAAAGCCTTTGAAAGATGACATAACAAAAAACGTACAAAGTGCCCTAAAGTTAAAACTAATTTTCGAGAACTGGTTAGGCACCCAATATTAGGCAAAGAATCATTTCTACAACCAACAACATCATTTCAGAGCCAGTAATGTAGATGTTTCAATAACAAGGGGGTGAGCATCGCAAACATACATTCGACCGACAAGCCCGGACTAGCCCCGGAATTTCGAGTTTGCTGCCGCTGTCCTAAGAGAAGCACAGCTCGGCAGCACAACAGCAGTAGCTGAGGTCCATGCACCAGAAAGTGGCGGCAACAAATCGGGCGGCGGCTGGACCGTGGCGTCCCGACGGCGGAGATAACGGCGGGAACACAGTTGACAAAACAACCAAACAAAAACCTCAAAGCGCACATTCGTGTACATGACGAATAATCCAAGTACAAAAGGTTGAAATAAATCTTTCACCTGCGATACACTTTTATCGAATTAAATTCGTATTTTATAGACGCAAAGACACGACGGTTTTACATATGCATGAAAATTCTTCAATAAATAAATAAACAACAAAAAGCATTTTTAAGCCTTCTTGTGTTATTTTTATTTTCCTTAAGATGTTACACTTTTTCTTGTTTTTATACCACTGTGCAACGGCGGTGGTCTTCCTACAACGGCGTCCCGGCGCGTCGCCTTGGAAACGGAACGTATGACCAAGCAGGCGCAGCACATGCAACCGGCCCGATCCACGCCCTGACGACGCCAGGCGCCGCGATGCGTCGCGCCCTTTTGCCGCCACACACTGCTGTTTTCGAAATTGGCGCGTACTTACAACGATGATGTTGCAGAGAAATCGGGTAACAAAATTGGTTAGACATCCCGGGACATTAAAAAACCAACCCTTCGACGACCCCGATGAAAACATAACATCAAAACAACTTTTCCTAAATTCGTTACACCTCTCGTCTGTATACGCAAGTTTTATACGCAAAGGAGGGATTGTGTTCGGGAAGTAAACAAAAGTTTAGCCTTTACATTGAAAACTCGGTATATGAGGAATAATGTGATACTAGGATATTCAATCCCAGTCCTCATTTCTAATCCCGGGATTATCTTGATCAAAATGATAGAAAAGCAACTCTGTTGAGAGCACTGGTATTAATTAGAGTTCGAAGAAAACAGTTTTTTATTAGACTTGTGAAATAACAATCCGAGCCCTGACTGGCACTGTCAATCAATCCCTAAAATTTCGAGACCAAAAGCGGTTGGAATCCCGGGATAGAATCCACTATAGTGCATTAAGTACCTACAGTACAAGCTCAGCAATCCGAACGTGTTAATCCTAACATCCGCTAATCCGAACAACGAACACTAAGTTATAATCCGAACAAACCTTGATAATTCGAACAGCGCAGGCGTGGCAACGTCACATTGCTCGAGATGCGGTTGCTGTAGAAATCCAAAATCATACATTTCAACTATCGTACGAAACATCTAATTACAGCTATGAAATGGCGCCAAAACGCAAACATATTGCATTATAAATGTAGAAAAACGTTGTAATTACTAAAAGTTTAAACTTTAAGTTTAAAAAACAAAGTTTATATACATATAAATATCTATGTCTAATATAACAGACGATGCAATAATTAATTTGGATTATTAAAGCTGTACAGTTTCGTAAAGGAAACTTTTGTGGCTGAAGTAGCGGATGATCGAATATTCTGAAATGAGTTGACAATTAAAACTTCTAATAAAAGAATGAACCTAGTCGTTAATTATTTGATATGATCAGTGTTGGACCTACCCCTAATAAACGAAGTAGCCCGTTTTCATTCGTTTATTGTTATTCGTGGTTATCTACATCAAAATGCAAAACCATCGACTTCTTTAGCGTATATACTTACTGTATTCATGTAAACAAACGCGTGACTAGAACAAAATGTGAAATCATAACCAGAACGAAGAATATAGCGCAAAGTAAATCAATATGTAACTAAATACTTTAGCAGCGTTATCGTGAAAGGCCTGTCATTTAACAAAACTAAAAATTAAGGTAACAACTAAAGTAGATATGCGTGTAGGTGGCATAGAATTTGAAACAAAGCAATATTGTTTCTCAATTGTTTCTTTCGTAACTACTTTTTCTCCTCATTAACAATTTTTGTATGTATTTTAAAGTACAAAACATTTGTTTTTGGCCGATTGTCAGTTATATCATTATGGCAACAGGGAAATTCAAAGTTTTATTTCCTCAATAAATAATAGAATTTATAAATTTCTTGACAGTATCCATTAAAAAACAACGCACTCTAAATGTAACAAATGACTATCAATTAAAAATAAGTACTTACTAAAAGCGAGCGGTGCGTGCTTTAGAGATATTATTCAAGGGTAATTTATAGGTTCGCGTGCTCGTCAAAATTTCTGTTACAAACCTAATAATAAACCACCAAACCCGATTTAATCAGGTTAAACATACAAGAAACCTTCAGAAACAGAGATATAAACTACCATAATGTGTACGATCTACACAATTAGATTTAGAAATACGAGCACGCCTAAAAAGTTTTACGAATATTTAAAATTTAACATAAATATACATCGTATATATTATTAATTGACCAAAAAATATTAACGGTAAGTAAAAAATTAAATACAACGAAATAAAATCAGAAGATTATTGCGATTTTCAACATACTAAGGGTTGATAATAAGTGATTCTGTACGTGAAATATCGCTTGAGTGCCTTTTACACTATTCTACCGGCTACCAGCGACTCGAAAACTGAACACAGGGATTATTCACTTACATGAAATTATTTCCCAAAACGTGACATCATCATTTGATAAATGCTATTTCTACAATGTCTTTTCTTATGGTAACTTTATAGCAATCAAGCATTGTAAGGTTAAGTCAGGGTAGGTTGATTTAGTTACGTGTAGATGGAGTTGTTTTACTTACTTTTGTTTTCAAACTTCGAAAACAATGCCAAAGAATGACTTCCGCGCCGATTATGTACACTGTATTACACCAGTGTCCGACCGAAATCGAAACTTTTTCAGATAAGTTAAAAATCTATTGTTTACTAAAATTTGGCTTATATACACTTATACAGACAATATTCCCCAAAACTAGAACAACCCACATCTACCTACCTAGGTCTACCTCTACTCCTCTTAACTCCTGTTTCTGCCTCTAATATGTCTCTGACTAGACCTTTATGCCTGAGAAGGTGTCCTACCCACTTATCTCGCCTATTTCTTATTGACTATCATACAGTACTCTGTTCTCTTATTCTTTCTAATAGCTCTTTATTTCTAACCTCTATCACCAGTATCCTCATCATTCGCCTATAACACCACATTTCAAATGCTTCTAACCTTTTCTTTTTCGCCGCGTCCACCGTCCTTGTTTCGCACCCGTACAGCGCCGCATACATACACCATTAACAATCTTTTTCGAATTTATAAATTAACCGATTGCGAGCATAGAAGTGACTTCGTTTTATTGGAGGCGACTCGACCCTGTGCCATCCTAAGCTTTACATCCCTACTGCTCCTTTCTTCCTGACTTATCTAACTTGCTAGATACCTAAAATCAATCACTTATTCTAATTTTTTGTCTCTTATCTTTATATTCGCTCTTTCCCTACTTTTCGTTCCTTTGCATACCAGTATTTTTGTTTTGTTTGAATTATATGAAAAAATAATAATTTATTTGAGATAAATCATTTCTTTTGGTATTACTGCTATAAAATAAACAAAAATTAATAAACATGTTAATGAACACGAACACTGTTTAGAACAAAAATTTGTCAATAATGAACACTTACATTATTAAAAAGGACCTCATTAATTGAGTATTTCAATTGAGTTTATAATCGCGACATATCCATGATTAAATTTAACATTCATTGAAATCTTTTAATTGCAGTTAATTGTAAAAGTATGATTACCTAATCAATAATTAACTTTAGTATTCGTAAATATATATTTTTATATTGTACGCTAAAAAAAGCACCGAGCGATGCTCGATAATTTACGAATGCGTAGTTCAGCTGCGGCCGAAAGTACGGTAGATTTTCTGCCTAAACCGAAACTGATGCCAAAGATTTTTTTGCCGAAACCGAAACCGAACCTTCGGTAGGTCGCTAATTATAACATACTATAATTTCAATTCAATGCAATAGTCGGACTTGTACCTTAAAAGTGAACACGAAATAAATCGCTTTTTCTGGATAAAAATTTTCATTTACTTAAAAATGTTTATCGCTTTGAAAAATTGGACCTTACCTTCATCGAAAAATAACGTTCTCATTTAACCTTTTTCGATTAAATTATTAGAAAAAATGCTATAGTAGCAAAATAAATAAAACATCGAAACAACTACCTTAAATTGTTTATAAACAAAATTCTTCACGCTTGTGTGCGTGCGCACAATTTTTTTAATAATGTACGTAATATTTCACTAATTTACATGCAAAAATTGGATCTAATCCAAACATTTTCAAAAAATGTCGATTTTCAGCTAATTCATCTGGTCTAATGCGAGCACGGACTAGTACAACGTATGTAACAAAATAAATATATATTTCTTTGGTTTATGATTTTTATTCGTTAGCACACAGCAGATTTTACTTAGATTTTCACATTTAACAGCAGATGAGGAATGGCAAAGGTTTGATAACTTCTCAGAATCCTACAAAGCACCTTATTTACGTAACTGAAGACAATAACACATAATACATACATATGTACAATGCAGACATGCACATGATGTACTTATCAAAGGCGCAAGCTAAAAAAAAAGAAACAATGGGTAATCTGTTGATTTATTCTAATAATAGACGATGATGTAATCACACATTTGTCCTAGCGGATATGAGATTCGTGAGAGGACTGAAAGAACAGCCACTGGTGGCTGCTCATGAACACTTCTTAGAAAAAAAAGACAACGTTTGAACGGAAATTAAAACAATCATTAGCCGACAAGAGTAATTTTTTCAGGGTCACATTCGTAAGTACTGTACTACTAGGTAGCATATGAAAAAAGATGCCAATAATTTTGGGAAATTCAAAAACGAAAATGTGCAATAACAGTATTTTCAACTGACTAGTTAAGGGGGCATCCATTAATTACGTGAGCTCTTTTTCGGTTATTTTAGACTCCCCCTCTTAGTAAGATTTGCCGGGACACCCCCCCACCCTTACGTAAGATTGACATTAAAAATATTTTAAACTTCATTTATTTTTATGATTCGGGAAAATAATAAATCGTTCAGGTATACTATAGTTAATTTATTTTCAAAATATTTTTTTTCATATCTGTAATTTTTTGAAGTTGACGTGAGATTTTCGATTATCCCCCCTCGGTTTAAATGAGATTTAGTGAGATTTCGTTGGACCCCTCCCCCCCTATTCTGAGCTCACGTATTTAATGGATGCCCCCTTACAAAGTGATATTCTGACTAGCAACTGCTTAGCAATCTTTTGAATAAGTATGACTCCTAGATGCACATTTACTGTTAAAAAAAGGGGGAAATCGTTTGAAAATTGAAAAATAATGAAAACTATAAATACGTGTCTGTATAAAATAATTCGAAGTGGCCTGTATTCTGTCGAAACTGTCGATCGTTTTGGATCTCATCAGCGCGTCGCAGACAGCTCCGACAGAGCACAGACCAACTTTTACCTGCTGTCTTAAGAGTGCGTTTTAGAAAATACCACAAATGGCGCGGTAAACGCCATCTGTAGTACGATGCTACATTTTAGGATTACGTATGCTCCAACAAGGTCCATTTAAAT
>NW_020439400.1:31622-57193 GCF_000699045.2 Agrilus planipennis | reverse complement strand
GTTTTACCTTTGAATATTGTTTAAGAATGACTATATAAATATTTACATGCCAAGAAATGTATAAAAATTGGCATATTTATTAACTTTGAACCCCCATAACTTTTTATGGGGGTGAGACCACCAGGAACTTTTTATGGTACAGTGGTGGGGAAGACCTCCTCTTTCGATCCCCCCTTCGGGGGTGGAAGCCGTCATCTAGACCTTTACCCATATTTTTTTAATATCTGTAATATTTGATATCTTTTGAAGTTGACGTGCGATTTTCGATTATCCCCCTTAGGTTTAAATGAGATTTGGTGAGATTTCGTTGGAACCCTTCCCCCCCTATTCTGAGCTCATGTAATTAATGGATGCCCCCTAAAGAAAAAATGTCAAGAGAATAATGTAACACTATAAGCCGCCCTCATACTGAATAATGAGCTAACGTACCTGGTGCAGCCCATGTGGAATCCCTCCAAACCCCATCGTGGTGATTAAGATGATGGAGGGCCAAAGACTTGCCATCTTTGCCTTCTAAACCCCATAGTTTCTTGGCTGCTGGGGCGATCTGAAACAAAGAATCAATACATTAAATACTGCAAATTATGGCGACATTTTAATTTTTCGAAAAATTTTTAAATTCGAATAATTTCAGGGTTGAACAGACTTAAATCATTTCATTTAAATTGTGATTTCGATTAACTGAATCATGTTAATGAAATTAGCATCAAAATCGGTTAGTAAAATCCTAGACAACTAGAACCGGTCTCATAATTAGTCGCTAATTAACCGCTGATGATGTAGACTACTAATGAGGGGGTTGGAATACTTTTTCAAAATAGGGCCATCTTGACGACCCGACAACCGCTACTTAAGAGTGAGATTATAGTAGGCACTCCCGATTAGTCTTAAAACTCGTGAACATTTTGCAAATTAGCCGTGAAAGCCAAAAATTAACCGCGATTGGGAAACCTGAATACTGTAATTTCACTCAAGATCGAAAAGTGACGCAAATTTTGAAAAAAGTTCGAATTCCCTGGTTGGTAGTCTACATCGTCAGCAGTGTATTAGCGGCTAGCCCGGTTCTAAGTGTCCGTGCTTTTCTTAACTAATTTTACAGTATTTTTATTTACCACATTTGATATAAGTATGCAAAGTAGTTTTCGGGTTTCCCGGGTCGCAACTAAATTTTGGTTTTCACGGCTAATTTCAATCCCCACTGACTATCATCTATATCTCAGTCGATATTATGGAGGTTTGAACCCTCTGTTTAGTAATCTAAATCCTCAGCGGTTAATTAGCGGCTAATTATGAATCCGGTTCTAGTTGTCTAGGATTTTACAATTTTTACATCCTAACTTCATTTGAAGTCTACATCGTCAGCGGTTAATTAGCGGCTAATTATGAGATCAGTTTCAGTTATTTATGATTTTACCAACCGATTTTACAATTTAGTTTTCGGCTTTCGCATTTCGCGGCTAATTGTCCGATTGTTTATATATTTGCCTGCTAATTTTACTACGTCAACTTCAAAGAAGTAAGAAATAAAGCGAGAGAAATAAATATTATATGAATCTGTAAAACTTAATACCTATAATTATAAAATTTATTTCATTGTAATATTAAACGAGAATACCAGTTTTGGAGCTTTCTCAATTTTCAATCAATTTAGATTAAATAAGTCCAAAAGAAGAAAACAACCCCTCAATTGAACCTGAGAAAATAAATTAACTGTTTTATTATACATAATTGAAACATTAATAATTAACATTTTGCTCTGTTATATTAATCATTCTATGTAGAGATATTATTGAGACTTGTTCAAAATCATGATTTTTATCCATCCTGGATGATCTGTGTGAAATGGATAACAATAATATCGTAATATTATCACACAATTTGTATTCCGTCTCTAGACATCCGTGGGTTCAGCAGTCAAGAGAAGAAAAATAAAAAGCAAGGTTAAAGTTTTGCTGACCGTGACATACTTTTTGACGACTTTGTATTCTTTTTATTCGTCGAGGTTTTTTTCCGTAGACGACGACGACGATGTCCGACATAGACAATGAAAACGATACCTTGTGGCAAACTCGACAATCTCAAAAATAAAAAAGCAATCGACCCTGAAATGGTAGAATCAAACTTCCAAACTTTACCGTTGTATGAAGTTCTTTGTTGGAAATTGGAAAAATAGATTTCAGGTTTGAACTCGATATTAATCTCTGACATGGACATATAGTATTTCAATTGAAATTTTTCAATTAAAAAATTAAAAATTTGAAATTGTGTTCGTGTTGTTGCCACTTTCAAATAAGCTTAACTGATCAATGTTCGGCCTAAGCTGGCAAATTGAGGTATTTGGTTTTCGATCGTCTGGTAGAGCGGATTTAAAAGTCGATGGTCGATGAAAATAGGTATCGTCCATATTGTATATACTTCCAGGATGGTGTTTTCTTCAATTTCTACTGCTTCCCACCATTACCATAATAACAAGTCCCGTGGGCACAGTTATTTTTGACAGAAAGTTACAGAATACCGACGTTATTACCTCTACCGTTAATCAAACTTTCAAGCATCCATGCATATAACTACGTACTTTTGAGGGTATACATTCCATCGCAATGCGTTACAACAGAAGAAATTAAAGTACAGCCAACCGTTACTTATTAGAAGAAAATATATAGCCCCACCCCAACCCCCACATTTAATAAATTACCAAAATACAATGCAACATATTATCAAAGTTTGAAAGAAATGCTCACGAGACAGTACAAGTTACGACATAACTTTTTATCCCAGTACATGAAAATGAAATACTGGATATGTGCATTGACACGATGTTTATTATTTTTTAATGCTTTACTTTTAACAATTCTATCATTAGTTCTTGCCAAACGAGTTGTTCGACAAAAATGTTGCAACTTGCATTTACATTTTAATCATATCAAAATGCAACCTAAACCCTTGGTGTTTAGCACATTACTTATGCCAAACAAGTAGTAGTTTCTCACCATTACCTAACCTAAACCCAAGTTGCAAAGTACTTCATACATGCCAATCACGGAAACCTGTTTCACCATAAACTTACCTAAACGTTCACAACTACTATCGCATCCTATCTACCACCTTACGATGATCAGAAGAATGGTTGAGTGAGATAATGCTTGCCTCAAATACGAGAGGTGATGATGCAGCCTGCTCTTTTTTCAGTGCCGATTAAGTAATATTTTTAAAATATATTTGCCTTTTCTTTATTTGATTAAATTATTTAATGGTTTTTTTTTTTAATTCAGACTGTAGTCGTCCTGGGGTTTTTACTACTGCTAAAACGAACCATCGACGAAACGAAGATGTCTGGCTCATACTCTCCGTAGTTTGCAGTCAGCCGGTCGCCTAACCACCGCTATTTGAAAAAGATGAAAGTTCAAACTGCCTGCAGTTTTGAAATCTTCAATTCTTTGCTAAATTCTTTACGTAACTATACTTTACTCAAAAATTCGCAAAACTGCCTAAGTTACAGGCTCTGTTGGACACATCAGTAATTATTTATTATTAATATTGAAATATTAAAAATGCAATCAACCTCAAGTCGGTCCTTGAGCAATCTTATTTCGTACCACAGTAATTTAATACTGAAGGGTGCAGAGACAGCAATTTTCAATTTTTTTTTTTGTTTATCGTGGGAAAACAGCAACACAGAGTAAGAAGTACCGTAGAAGTCTCAAACTCAACAAGATAACGTATACAAAACATAAGTCTTGTTATTTGTAACTTTTTGCTCAATATATATAGTCTAATGGATATACATTTAAGTAGTTTCATATAAAAAAATCACTTTACTTTTTTCATTACAAAACTAATTAACCTATTAGAAGATAACATAACTAACAGATGCTTCGAATAATTTAAATATAAACTTGACCCTGTCATGTACCTGGTTGCTCAAAATTTTTTTGAAAATGGTACACGAACATTTGTAATTTATCGATGGAGTCACCCCCTGTCCCCTAACAATTCGACACTACTATTATTACGTGGCTAGTTGCATGCCATCCATCCATCGATGACGTTGGTGGATATGCGAACGGGTGAGGTCGCGACCTGCAGGTCTTTGGCCTAGACCTCACCGCCATCGCCACCGCCCCAAAGTTCCACCGTTCGACGACGCCGCGCGAACCGGTCGATATAACTCGACTACATAGTATTCGTGTAGATGTATACCGTTTACGTACGTATCTGTATAGATGTGTGCCATTGCTTTCACACTGCCTGCCTCCACCACCTCCAATAACGCCGCCGCCGACGCCGTAGTCGCACTGCTGATGAACAGCGCGGCGGTGGCTGCGGTAACAACGACACACCGCTGCCACCCCCGCCGAGCGGTAACACATGCACTACGTACGTATTGCCGCAATCCCGTCGTCATTGGAGGGTATAATGACAAGGGCGAGGACGTGTTCCGTACCAGCAAAAGGTGACCGACCAGAGACAGAGTGAAACAGGCGCTGATTGACCGATTAATGAAACTTGAATTACACGAGTTTCGTCTCTTTATTAAAAATCAATTTATTTGAGAAATTGGCCAGGAAGCCCGGGAATACGCATACATTAAGTCGGGGAAATCACAAACTTTTCTCTTAAAAATTCAATCTAAAAAGAATATAGAGAATATTTAAACTCTAGTTGAATTTTTTAGAAATATTGACAACTACCTGGGTCCGTCCAAACTTGAACAGTGGTGCCCGTTATTGGTGGTGCAAAGCAATTACATTTTAATTTCACGATCAGCGACATTTTTATGATCTGCCAGAACTTCTCTTATGTTTTAAGCAGCAAAAATATAGGACTTTCATATAAAGCTACAATAGTCATTAATTTGGTCCCATTACAAAATCCGCTCATAGCTGACTTACCTAAGAAGAATAGAGATAGGGAGTAGAAAGTAGATATAGAACTTACTTAAAATTACGGCGCCACCAAATTGTGTTGGTTCGTACACTGCGCAGCAACGAAGTACGCATTCGGTATATGGATAGAGAAGATTTTGTTTACGTTTTGAGTTTGACAAGTGAAAATACGGAAATTGATGCGCGGCCTTTTACCGCGCCGCGTACAAACGAACTTCTTATCCTTTAGTAGTTACGATGCTATTTACACTCATTCGCTTGACGTTAAGTTTCTCTATGAACACATGAAAAACTTATTTTCTTTACTTGGTAGAGGTTAATAATTACTTCAATGAGGAAAAAATTGTTACCGCTGCACACCCCCGCCGGGAATCGAACTCGGGACGTTTGGTTTTACGCACCAATGCTCTGACCACTAAGCGGTAACAATTCTTCCTCATTAAGGTAATCTGTAGAGGAATGAGTATTAATCAATTAACCAATCTTTAATTAAGTTTTAATTAAGTTTTTCTTCCTATTTCTACTCTTCTTGTTTCAAATGGTTTTCAAGATTTTGTATTTATCCAATGAGTTAATGAGTAACCTTTCGCTTTTATATATTTAGATGAAAATAAATTAGGCAAGTTTTTCATTTTCATAAGTTTACCTTCAATTAATAAGTATATAGTCTTTCCTTTTGATTCTGTAATTTGGACTAACGAGTTTAAAATTAATATTGGAATTTCAAGATTGACATTTTTAGAACAAAAACTAAAACCAGCACTTGAGAAATAAATCAAAGCAAAGAATGAAAAAATTTTATCGTTTCCTTAAGTTTAGCAACAAATATTGTTAACCTTTTCCTTTTGATTCCCCATTTAATGAACCTCGTACAATGTTATCCAGGTGAAGAACTACGTAAAATTGCATTATCAACGAAGAAGCCTTTATTTTGTCTACACCCACATCGAGAAAAGTAACTGTTTAGTTTTGTTGAGGCGTTGAAGCAGGTTAAGAATTTCGTGCAGAAAAATTCCGAATGCGGTGGCCGCACCGAACCAGGCAAGCAAGCAAACAGGCTGGCAGGCAAGCAGGCGGTTGCCTGCAGTTCTATCCCGGATCTGGAGCGCGCGTAGGTGACAGAGAGGTCGCTACCCTTTTTGACGCAACGCGCAACTTGATTATCTCGACACCTTTGATGTAACAATAAACCACATCATCGACTTTACACAGGTACAATTATATTGAACGAAAACAAATCGGATTATTCCTGAACTTATATTTGTGGTTAAAACGCAAATGAAAAGGAAAAGCCACAGCGCTAGAAACTAACAATGAAGAAGACATTTTCTATAGTTTTGACAATTTGAATTGTTCACAATATCATAATCATATCCAAAACGACAGTATGTGGATGAATTCTAACTGAAGTAAATTCGACGTACATCATGCTAGTACAACAAAGTTATATTTTTTTTAATTTCTAAAGTGCAGTACAATTACTCGCTAAATTGTTACTAAATCCAAAAATTTGTTGCTCCAACCGGTTACTGGAAAATAGAGAAAATGCTAGCCTAATATCGATCTGGCACTACAGATAGCGTGTATCTCAACTAAAAATCTAAAAGAAATACTGAAAGATGGTTCTTGGTCCTACACAGTATCCATTTGGAGGTACCTATGCAATGTGTATTTGGCTTTGACTCTTCAGTCATCTTTCGCTAGACACCTGGAGACCAGCGACAAAAAGAGTAAAAGTGCCATCTTTCAGCCACAAATTATAACCTTTAGAGGAGGTATTTTTTTGGATTTGGTAACAAACTAAAGCGCACTTCAGAAATAAAAAATTTAACCAAGCTCGATATACGTGTGAATTCAATATCGATATTGAATTTCCACGTGCTTCCGTTTTAAGTGATTCCGAAGAGTTACCTATCTACGTACATATTTCCCAATTAAGAAGTTATCAACAGGCGGTAATGCCATAAAAATAGTCATAATTATCCCTGGGCAATTACGGTTCAGTTTTAATCACTATTTAATCAGATCTACTTCATCAACGTACAATTTTATTTCAATAACGATTAACTACCAAACCCGTTGATCTCAGGAGTTCGAAACGTACAAAAAATATATTAATGTATGAAACCCAACAACATGGAGAAACAAAATGAGTGTTGTTCCCGCGATGGAAACAGATGATGCAACTTGCTAGAATCAGAACCGGGCAAACTTGTCACTTTTGACTCCCAAGTGCTCCTATGGTACAGCCGAGAAGCTCCTCATTGCTTTTAGGAGTGCGAGTGAGATGATTTTTTCCTTGTCTTATCTCTTCCATTTCGTAGGTAAGTCCCATCCTCTTCTGTGGCCAAACCCAATAGTATTGCGACCGTAGTCCGGCACGCTACCCTTGAGCTGCGGGACGATCATTAGAAAATTTTCGTAGGGATTATTTAACTTGCTTGCCTACGGGATGGAGTTGCTTGCTATGAGAGTGGAAGGGAAAAGAAAAAGAGAAAGCAATATGGGTCATTATTGCTAACTGTCTCGTATTCATTAAAAGGTATGGAATGACCCAAACTAACCTCAGGTTGCGGCTTCTATGAAGTCAAAGTTTGCCCGGATCTGTGCTAAATGTCTAGAGCGATAAAGAGTCACCTGCTGCAAGAAATCGTAATGACAAGAAGTCATTCTAACAAAGGAGAAACACTTTGTCTATAAAATAATTCGAAATGGTCTGTACTCTGTCGAAACCGCCAGACGCGGATCGCGACCTCGATCTTTTTGGATCTCATCAGCACGTCGCAGGCAGCTCCGACAGAACACAGACCAACTTTTACCTGCTGTAATTTTATTACTATTGTAATTTACCTGAATTATTTTATTCGATTAAGCTAACGTGACTATCACGTAGTGGACCTTGTTGGAGCATACGTAATCCTGAAATATGGCATCGTGCTGCAGATGGTGTTTCCTGCGCTGTTTGTGGTATTTTCTAAAACTTTGTCTATAATTCGTGTCCACCTTTTCTGAGAACTTGGCACAATGACCTTTTCTGGACATTCGCATTCGTATGTTTTAAGTACACTAGGTAACTCTATGCCATCGTAACTTCCGTTTCTTAAGGCTTGGCTTAATTTCGCTCTCTCAAGATATCTCTTTATGCCACCGCTGCTGACGTTAGTTCATCATCTTCCATGTAGTGGAACGTTGTACTCTCAAGCTAAGTTTCCATCGGAGTAACATGAATAAAAAATTCCTTTCTTCGGAGTTCATCACGAATGGGAACATGGGAATACAAGAAGTATGTTGTCCAAAAGTTTCTATACTCCTTGTAACAAGAAGTACCTCAGGCAAAAAAATATCTTTATCTACCCAAATAGGACGAATTTCAAAGAAGTAAGTTAGCTGCATAGTGGCATTGGTCGTAGAAACCTTATCGGAATTCAGCGCCAGGAGTGGAGTTACGATTGGCCCAGGTTATAACCATATCAAACTGCGGTTCGCCTAATCAAATCCTTCCACTTCGAAATGGAATTAGCGCTACATTCGCGTCAGCAGGCAATTCAATGAGCGTGACAAGCGGCGAGTTTCTGCGCAGGACCGTAATTGAATTTGTAAAATTAATTGAGTTACACAGGCATCGATGATGACGTGCCGAGACAGAATTTTAATAAATCAATAAATCCTACGCCAATCAGACTTGTACGAAGAATGAGTAGAAAATTGTATTTTCAAAAATAAGAAACAAGGTCATTACTGGAAGGATAAACAACTTGTTTTTCGGAAATGCTGCTTTAAAATGAAATTTGATAAAAGTGATGCGCCGTTGTAGAAGAAATCTCGTATTCATTTTTAAAAGATTTTTAGAGACTCACGGCTTGCTTTTGTCTTAAAGCAACTTCATTTGTTTTAACTTGAAATTAAGAAGGTACATGTAATGTAATGTAATCAACTTTTTGGTAAATCAAATTATTTTCAAGACTTCGGTAAGTGTGTGTACTTGATTTTTCCTTTAATCATTTTACGAACTCGTTTTAAATCGAAGAAACTTCAAGTTCTTGTTAAGTTCGTATTGAACACCATCTTAAATTTGTAAAATATTTTATTACCTCCAATGATCATTTCATCACATATTGGCTGTGTTTAGTATTTCTTTCACTTGAAGAAGTCATTGTGTGCCGAAAAGACCATTGTGTCGTTAAAATACTTTGTCACTTTAACTTCGTGGTTAATTTCAACATTCAGTTTTGGCACAGCCATTTGCCTGTTCATAGTATTGCAAAATTGCACATAAATATTTTGTTTTTCACTTTCTTTGTCAGATTGTGGGCTTTTCTTACTGCTGTTACTGAATTTAGTTCTTTAAACATTTTATCATTGTCTAAAACATGGAAAATTGAAGGAAATACTTCTTTGGGTTGAACTTTCGATCACAAGATTTAAAACATTAGTGATGTCCATTACGTTAGCATTACCAATTAAAAATTTCAAAAGCGCAAAAGTAGATTACTTGTAGTAAACCTGTCGTGAAACAAAAAACTTTTTCTTTCGCCTTTAGTTTTTTTTATTGCGTGTCGAGTTAGCACCGCCAGCTATCAAAATCCGCTTGAATAAGGACCAAGTAAAAACCAATTGCGAAAAGAATGTCGCTTTTTTGTTGCTATACAAAAATGTTTAATGAGCTAAACGGGTGGAATATGTTTTTCCAACTATGTACATCTGAAAATATCATCTGCTTCTCTGAAAAGTGTCCTTAACTAACCAGTCTTAAAATCTTTTTAACAAAGCGTAACATCATCCGAAAGCTTCAAATTGTATTTGTTGAACCTACGTTATTTTATTATTTAAATGAAAATACTATACTACGTGGTATTTATCAAAAGATGATACCTCCCTTTGACGATTGCATGTAATGGAATATCCTTATGTTCGGTTCTAATTTGCCATTAGGGTACGTGAAAGAGAATTTTGAATTGCATTTATTTAGGAAACGGCTATGGGCATTCTTTGCTGCCTCGGACAATTTGTCGAAGATTTCATAATTGCAGAAATAATTCAGGCGCATATATTGACTTGAAATAATTATTTGGCTTCTATCCCATCTATAAAAACCCAGTGAAGTCATACGATCAATTTTTGAAAAGCTTGAATTGTGAACGAGATCTGTGTTTGAAGCATCCACATGCAGAAACTACTGAATTTGACATACACCCAGGCGAACAAGCTCCATGAAACGATAACTATTTAGACTGAGCCTTTAGGGTGCTGCTTGTTTTATACAAATAAGAACACAGTTTTGTCCATAAAATACACATTATTTATTATCTATTTCATCTCTATTACACCTTTAGAACAGCAGACAGCAATACTGATGAGCAAAATTGATCTTGGTCTTTCGCAATGGAAGGCCAACATTAAGACTGTCTTTATACTAGCAAGACCAAGACTGAAACCGAACGTATAAAGTCAAGACTAAAAGAGTAAGACCAGGACTAAAACCAAGACCAAACGAACAAGACCAAGACTAAAACCAAGACCAAACGAACAAGACCAAGACTAAAACCAAGACCAAACGAACAAGACCAAGACTGAACGAATAAGACCAAGACTAAAACCAAGACTGAACGAACAAGACCAAGACTATTACCAAGACCTAATATGTAAGGCCAAGATCAAATACGCAAGATTAAACGAATAATTATTATTTCCGGTGGATTTACGAGTTAAACTAAAACTTCTTTAAAAACATCATCATCGTAAGGTCGTCAGTCCTAAAACTGGTTGGACACTCCACTCGTTCCTATCCTGAACATTTCCCATTTCCCTAAAACTACAACCCACATCCTTAACTATTTACGAACAGTCTAGGCCTATATCTGCCCCTCCTAACATAAAAACATAGGCAAATCCTTAAAACACAATTGTATATGATATTGCTATCTGAACTAAACAGTTCAATAGAAACAGTAGTAAGGGTGGATAAAATTTGTTTAGAATAAATTGCAATAACCTATTCTATTTCTGAGACGATGAATACTATTAATTTTTAACGTTAAGGGGGAGGTTTATAATTTAAAAGTTAAAACTGCGTGACTAACTGTCCTTGTTATCGTAAGTATGTAATGAAACTCTTCTGTTGTTAGAAACCGCGTATTTTTCTGTCATGACGTCGAGTTTTTCAATAACAAATATTATTAGTATAGAGTCGGATCGTTATGAAACAGTGGAAACAACATACATGTGTAATGGGTAAGCAATAGTGCATCCAAGGCTGACATTTATTATGCCCACTTAATAAAGGATTACATTATCAAAATTATGTAACAATAGGTTTCGTTCTAAAGTGTGAACAAGGTATTTTCAATTTCGATTTCTACAAAATTGAAACCACAAAATCTACCAAGTGCAACGCAAATCGAGCATGAAAAGGCGAAAAACATAATAAATATATTATTATTATCAAAAATAGAAAAAATTAGTAAGACAATTTCTAATTTAATAAATGAAACTAAAAAGTGCATGTTGACACAGACGAAGTTCTTTTTTTTTAATATCGGTCGATGTACGTATTATTAGGATTGGAATATTTAAAACAAAGTGTTTTAAAACACGTGTTTTAAACAATAAAACACAATCTAAATACAGTACTCAGTGCTTACTGAGGTGCGATGCCCAAATTATTCCTTTAAGTTATAGAGGGTTATTATTTTAAGTAATAGAGGTTTTGGACTCCGAGGAGAAGGGAACACAAAATTTTATGAATTTATACAGATTATTACGTTATCGAGGTTTAAGTTATCAAGGTTCTACTGTAAAACATATTGCGTCCGTCACGTATATCAAAAATTATCCTCTTTTAATTGGATTTATCCATTTTCGCCAGTAAAAATATCCGCTGATATTGTTAAAATAAACAACACCCAAAACCCTTTTTTTAATCTCCCTCCAATTACTAGCTCGACTACCTACCATAAATCTCCTGTCAAAAATTTCGAAACTACGTATTTATTAGTTCCTTGACTTCGACGACAATTTCAATTTTCTTAGAACAATTTGTTCTAGTGTACATCTCTTTCTATCATTACTTCCTATCCTTTTCTAAAACACTAACAAAACAATCCCTGCTTTCAATCCCCACAAAATTCAACTTAACCAATCAAGTACAGTATCTATCTATCTATATCTTGAACACAACTATTTCCTCTCCCTATCCTAACACAATATCTACACATTTTGTCGAAAACCAAAAAGATCAAGTATCAATCTAGTATGAATCGAGTATCAATCGAGACATCAAAAAACAAACTTTCACAATCAAGTTAAAACAAGTCATCATCAAACCAAGAGTCAAATCAGTCAAATATAGACTATCAAAAATATTAATTCAATTTACTAATTCTAAAAGACGTGCGCTTCACTTCGACAAATTTTCAACTTATCAAACAATCCTCGTAAATACAAATAGCAATGTTTTATTGGGGTATTTTTTACATGAAAATAAAGTTACTTAAACTTTAATGCTCGCTATCCGAAAGTTGACGGTCAGCAGCCGTCCGTCAAACTATTATTCTGTTTAATTATTCTCACTATCCGTTTTTTTTTTCAACCCTGTGTATTATGCAGTTATACTCGAGTGTTTCTCTTAAACTACGGTAAATCAATAAAAACGTCGACTTGCAAAACGCGAAACGGCTGTTTTCTCGCTGACCTCTTAAAAGTTCACATGTTAATTTAATTAGGACGAGTTAAAGTTCGTTAAGCGGAATTAAAGGGGGAAAACTGCAGCAAAACAATACAGGAAGAAAAAAAAAAACAACAGAGCACCGCATTTGACCAACAAGCCACACCAAACAGAACCAATACTGGAAAAGTTTACTGTGTCTAAATTTAAAATTGGCATAAAGCACTTCAAGAATTCGCCCCTGTGAGACAGATGTTGCCTACTTGTGTTTTCAGAGTTGAATTCCAAATAAGCAATGTATGAATGAATATGTACCAGATATGCCCTCTGCTCGCACACCACGATCAACCGACGAACCGAGTCACTATATTCACCGTCCCCCCCAACCCTCCCGTCGCTAATTATTATTGAGTTACCTCAAAAATTGTAAGACTGAATACTAGAATGGTCTCAGTACGTTTAAGATATTTAATTTTAAGGTCTGAAAATAAATAAAAAGGTGATTTATGACATTTTCAACTGTTTTTTATTACACTGACTATAATTAAAAAAACCTGTTGACATGTCCGGGTTCTGGACTCTAAAATCCGGGGTTTTCACGCGTCTTGTCCTGGTTTCCTAATTTTAGAGATGGCAACCCTACCTACATACCCAACAAACTATTAAATCACATTTGGCATTCAAGTAAAAAGCCCTATTGCACATATAATTTACAAAATAAATATGATCAATCAACTTGTCTAAAATTTTGTTTGCCCAGGTACGTACTATATTAAGGTGACCAACTATACTCATTTACTGAGTTTTGTATACTTTTTTCGCAAACCGTACTCTTTTCAAATCCTGTACTCTGAAAGTACTCATTTGTATAATTTTATACTCATTTGTATTCTANGTAAACTAAAGCGATTGCCTCTTTCAATCGAAAGTGGTAAGGAACGAAAGTTTTCGCAAAAGTGAAACGCTGACTGTACTATTTAATGTCTCGATTTTTCTTGTGGAAAAACGTGAAATATCACAAGTCCAACCCCAAAATAACCTGGAATTAGTCAATGAGAGTAGAGTGATAATAATATACGTAATCAAGTTCAAATTGAAACGGGCACAAAAAATATTAACTTATTTATAAGTTTCTTTTACAGTATGCTAATAAAAACCTAATAGCAATCCATTAATTGGATGATCGTCAATTCAAATATGTACATATACACTTGACGACGGTATATCAAATATAAAGTATTACCAGTAAAAGAGCATCTGTCTCTTATTACCCACATATTAAGTAGGCATACGATGGATTTTCAAGTTGTCTTTTCATAACCATCTGTCGATGAGACATCAACATATTTTGACAATGAGTGAAGACAGTTTAATATTCGTTATCAATAAAGGTGCCAGAGACCGTTGTTTGCCAGACAGCTGATCGCGACTGCGACTACGATCTCTCGCGAATTTACGAAAGTCAGCCAGCTTGCTTGTGTAGATGTATGCAAGTATGTATGTATGTTATGTTTGAGATCTACACCGCGGTCGGAAATAAGTCAACGGCCGCATACATTGCCAAGGCCAGCTTTAGATACCTACAAAAATTCGATTTATAAAACTCATCACAGGTTTTCGCCAGAAAAAACTTTATATCTTTCAAAAACTTTTGCAGATATATTTAGTAAAACGCAGGAATGAAAATATGGTCCGAAAACGAATTCAACTTTTGCGACCGTCATGAACACAATAATCGGAATAGTTTAAGAAACATGTAATTAGTTGGGAGAAACTCGTTGGTTTCTTTACGGATGACGCTCCAGCAATGTTGGGATCAAACAGAAGAATCCCAAAGCAATAATAACGCATTGTTTCATACACTACCAAGCGTTAGATTCGAAGACTCTTCCTGGGATGCCTTAAGAATACAATGCAATTAGCCATAAACGTAGTAAATGTTATCAAAAGCAGCCCCTTAAATACACGCCTGTTTAAAAAACGATGCTCCGAAATGGACTCCAACCATGAGGCGCTTCTCTCTCACACAGAAGTTAGGTTAATATGTTGGGAAGTTTGAATGAACTCAGAACAGAGATTGAGATTTTTCTAGCTGATAAAAAAATGAATGAGTTGTTGAAGAAGTGGTAAAGGTCTAGACGATGGCCACCTTTGGGGGTTGGGGATCAAAAGAAGAGGTCTCCTCCACCACTGTAGCATAANAAACATATCTACCTCTTTTCAACCATGAACTTCCTAGGTACTTTAAGACACAAACTTATGTACCATTTGGCTCGTAATAAAACATATATTATTACTCAAGTTAAAGACAAAGACACTCCAAGTGCGAATAGGACTCGAGCACCGAGGGTTCCGTACAAACTTACAGGTATACATACATGTAAGTAGTTCGTTCGCCACGGGAATCGAGTTTCAAAGAATTTTCCGCTTTTTCGAGTATGCTTTTAAAATTAAAAAAAATTGTTTTTGTATTGCAATTACAGACTACGGATTTTTCTTTTACTTATAGGTAGGTATTATAAGACATTGGTTTTTGTCAAATTTCATAATTCTAGGTGAAAGGTTTTGATTTATTTGCGAGTCAAAATATGCGGCATAAACGGCCGTATCTATTGATTGTGTTGCCATAAAAAATTAGACCTTTTCACAGCTTCAAGGGATTGCATGTACATCCACGTGTTTCTGAGAAAAGGGATCTTGGCAGACACACAGAAAGACAAACGGACAATGAAGTGTTCCTACAAGAGTTACTTTTTTCTTTTTGAGGTATTGAGGTACGGAACCCTAAATACAGAAACCTAAAACCTAGCTAGGTATTTATACATATTTATACCCATACTGATTTTATTTTGCACGATTACCTAGTAAACCTAGCCGCCTATACATATGTATAATATAGTGTAATGGTTTTATGATGAATCCTAATATCCAAGTAACTAAAACCTAAGGAATGTTAACGTGCTCACGGCATGAGAGGGGACGCCACTGATATTTACAGTGGATTACGTATTATCCTGTATTTTAAAAGAGCACCCTATTACCTACTACGTTTTTTTATCTAAGACAATAGTTACCTATTATAATCTCACAAATTATAATGGGAAACCGCCCACTTCATATTATCAACACAGTTTTTTTCAGAGAAAAGTATACCTACACAGGGCGTTCCATAAATAAAATGACATAAGCCTGTACTTCTACATGACACGTGCTGTTAAGACACGAAAAAAAATAAACTTGGTATACTACACAATATACGTGCTTAAATAATAGATACCTAATAATCAAGTACAATTTGCATACTGATAAATATGAGGAAAACAAAGAATAGCAAGTAGGTGCCTACCTCCTACTCCCACATTTTCAAACCCAAAAAAAGACTGATATTGATATTGTTTACAAAGACGAAAATTTGTATAACATTTACCAACCACAGTCGCGTCTACAAAACATTTAGGACAATAAAATATTAAGCAGCAATAAAAACTCACGTTGATCGAAGCTGACATTTTGAAGGCGAATTTTATTTGATGTTTGGAATTCTATAAGCATTCTATAAAGTAGAAAAAGGCAATAGCAAAATTGCTTTGTGATAGACGAAAACCTTGGTTTTTATATCGACGTAAATACTTAATTTTTCCGTTTCGTCCTATTGACATTTTTCCTTTTTATGAAAACAGTTGATTCCTGTCCACGTAGGAATCTACGTAAAGTTATGTTCTGTAAGCGAATTAAAAAAAATGAAACCAGTTTCTCCGGAGAATTCACGAAGATCAGCCTTGGAGCAAGCCAATTTACCAGCACACCAGTTCACTAACACTATTTTCAGGGCCAACTTCTCTTTCCAACAGTCAATGCCTCTTATTACTCGTTAATAATAGACAAACATAAAGCTACAAAGCTAACGTGACAGAGCAAAATGTCCGACTAGTGCAGTATCCTGATACTTTACGACTTTACGTAACACCAGTTGATTAAGTATAATACATGGACCTCAGAATAGTATTATAATGACGGGGTATGAACTAAAGGGGCCAGGGCTGTACAGGGGATAGGGGATCATCTTGTGCCTAAATTCTATTGGCTACTCAAACAGCGTCTGAGTAGCACGTCATTAAAGTATAACTATTACTATATTCGGTTAATAAATAACAGATAGCTTCCAATAGTATTAATAAATTATATCAAGGATGATGTTGTGTCGCTGTGTGCAATATCAGAAAAATTGAAAAAAAATCATTCGGAGTGAAAACTTAAGGAGCTGTCAAGATCATCTTTAACAATTAAATCAGTATTTTTGTATTTCAATGACAATTAAAAAATTAACTAGAAAATTTCTCTTTTACATACAGTGTAAACTCTATATAACGACACTTAAGGGACTGAACATTTTTCGGCGTTATAAAGAGTGGTCGTTAAATGGAGAGAAATAAAAGATATTATTTTACTATTCTATAATAATAGGCATTTACCAATATAGTACACATTTTGGACACGAATATTATTATTCATACATTGCGTTTAGCCTGTTGTCTTCGTCTGATGTTTTTTGCTGCTCCAATATTTTAATTGTATTTTGTTACGTATGTTACTCGTATGTTGTGTTTGTTTGATGCTTGGTGGATGGACAAGATCGTCTTCTTCAACAACGTACACAGCTGCATTTCTTATCTATTTCGGCAACTTAGAAAGTACTGCTTAATGATTTATAATGCCGCATTGTTGTCGTTAAATAGAGTGAGCGTGACGCTATATAGAGTCTAATATTGTATAGAAAACAATGTAAACCAATCAAAGTCAAGCAATTTCGACGTTTTAAGGAGTTTGTCGTTAAATCGAGTGACGTTATAAAGAGTTTACACTGTAATTATTTCGTTTATACCTGAATTTTACAGGAATGGTAGAACATGTGATGAGTATTACGACAATAACTCTATACCAAATCTCAAGTGGTAACCATAAAATACTCCTGGGAGTATCATAAACCAAAATATATCAACAATTACCGCAATATGACAGTAAAATAATATACAAAGGTAAATTTGTTTATGTACCTATCTAACGAAACTCAAGTTCAATTTGAATTTATCGTAACAAAGCAGCGGGAAGGAGCATAAGCGCAACCAGTGAACCTTAGGCACAAGTGTATGAGCACCACCGATTCTCCAACCCCTGGTCTATAATTACAGATTATCCATGGTATATTCCAACTTATTTGTTGCATACAAATCCGTAACATCGAATATACTAAGCTGTGGTGAGCACACAGATTTCTCTCAACCCCTCAAAGGTGCAGGCAGTAGAGATATACTATATTACACAGGTAAGGCAAGACCATTTATTTGTAGGCTTTTTTCTTATGTAGCAAGAGCGAAAATGCATAATTTGGTGAATGTGTAGAATTTATCTTTCCACCCAAGTCGATCACCTGATTCTCTGAAAACTGTTCTAACCTAACCGAATTCGCAAAATCATTTAAAACAAATCGTCACACACCTAAAAAACTTTAAATTTAATTTATTGGACCTCTATTACATTATTTATAGAAATTGTTCTAAATATTATCTCTACGCACGAGTCGGAGACAGACTCCAGACATTCACAAATCGATATGCTGGTGCTTATGTAGTGTATTCCTACAATTAATGCTTCAATGAATTAGATGAAAATTGAAGGACTTTCTGAAGGTGAAGGCAAACAAAACATTGCTCGACCCACGAATCACGACAATGACATCGAAAAAATGAAAAAAATGTTACGATAACTGACACCATTACATTATTAACAATAAATACACAATAATTAATTCGGAGGCACATATCTACACGCACGTTCTTTGATATAAGGGTACAAAAATGACGAAATTCATGTGAATTTTATTAAAAATAATAACTTCAGCATAACATTGCAATGACAACCCCGTATCATTGTAATCCTAACCATTATCAATGAACGTTGATGTCAATAATGCATAAAACAGAAATACCTACACGTGCAGCATATGAATTGGGTGATTTTTGAAAATAACCCCTAACAATACAAGTTAAAAATCAGTGCCGTTCGCTGATTCCAGTGAATACACTCTCGATGCCAAATAATAATAATACCGGATAAAAACAAACAAAACGAATCCAGTCAACATCTGCACCTTACGATTAGGTCCTAGTCACTCTTTTACTGCACACATGTATTTTTATACTACAGTATCTCGGCCTCGGCATCGTTTTACATCCATGAACAGACACACGCAGAAACACATATATATGTAACATGTACGCACACAAGAAACATACACAAACCAAACTCGTCGTTCGTTGCATTTTAAATAGACTCGCGTCCCTGAACCGAAACCTGAAACAAAACTCGCTCTCAACAAACGTTCGATGGTGAATTCGACCGATCAGCAACCTCCTGCTTCAAAAGAATACGAAAGGATAAATTTTTGCCTTCCTTAGATAAAAAAAACCTCCAACGATCCCTATATAAAAAGGCCAACATCAGGTTTCCTAATTTAAAGTTATTAAAGAAGATCAATCGCATAAAGAACTGTTTTGTTCTCATTTGGCAGATATCTTTGTTAATGGCATGATGACAGTACGGATAAACACCCCCACATATAAATCCGCTCGCTCCACCGCCAGGCACCACAAAAACCAACCCCTGCATCATGAAAATACTTTGGTCTGTTGGTCTCACAACAAACCATAAAATGGCTTCTTGCTTATTACCTGGACGAGTTGATCGTCATCAAACCTGTTGCCAGACGAAACTAAACATAAAGTGACGCAACATCCCTAAACAATAACAATATTTACCATGTCTGGGCCCATATCTTTCATTTCTTCATTACCAAGTAGAGCATCACCGGTTTTTTCGTTTCAAACAACAACAAAAACACGAACAACAAAGCGCCAAAAACACTACTCCTTCAAACAACAAAATGGTAATAATGATATAATCAACTAAGCAATTGCACTACTTCCACGTTGTTTATCGATGCGGCAATTGATACACAGTAAAGTTTAACAATACTTATTCCACTTGTAAACGATAACTTGATGTTTTCGGCACAACAGCACAGTACACACGCGAACTGCGGCACACGCGTCAAATTATCTCACTGAACAAACGACTTGTAGCGTCCAACTGACGAGAGCAAACAGAAACGATAAAACCGTCGACAAAACTAACGCATGCGTACCAACAAGCAAATATACGCCGGCGCCTCGCGCAAATTTAGCCTACGACACTGTTGCCAATTTTTTTTTCATATTTATGCAAATCACAATAAAAAAGGGACGTATACCGAAAAGTCAAGAAAAAGTACAATCACATCGAACATAGCTCTTCAATTAATACTGAACTAGATCTCAAGAAATTTAAAATAAAATAAGACAAACATCTTTTAAATATAAATCCTAAAAGATTTGTTTACATTTATCATTAATGAAAACCACCCCTAAGAAATTTTGCTTATTCTTACTAACATGGTGGGAAAATGATTGGAAAAAATGCATAATTTTTCCAAACAAAATATGTATACGTATATACGTATATATGCGTAATATATTATAGGAATAAAATTAAATTAACTATTTCATACTTAAGATTANCCCCCATAACTTTTTATGGGGGTGAGACAGCCGCAAAATTTTTATGGGGTTTTACTCAGGTGACCACCCTCTTTTGATCCCTTCTACCCCACCCCCTTTTGGGGGGGCATCATCTAATTCCCATAACTTTTTATGGGGGTGAGACCGACACGAACTTTTTATGGTACAGCGGTGAGTCAGATCTCCTCTTTCGATACCACCCCCCAACCCCCTTCGGGGGTGGGGGCCATCATCTAGACCTTTACCGAAGAAGGTTTCTGATCCGACAGTTTAGATGAATTTAGCGTATCTTGTTGATATTTTCACGCACATAAATAAATTGAACTTACAATTGCAAGGTTCCGAAAACAAACAGTTAGAAGACGTAGCATGATAAATTGCGCGCCTTTATTTGCAAATTTCAGTAATGGGAAAGTAACATTGGGGACAATTATTATTCTGCGTTTCTGACATTAAAAGCAAAAAAATATGTCACCAATAGGGCAAACACACAAGAAAACATTAACAGTAATCTAGAAATGTTGAATTATTTATGCGAACAAGTTTTCTGCTTTGTTGGCAATTAAAAATAAGGTCAGGAATTGCTTGAGTGAATATTGCGTGTAGCATTGAGTAATAATATTAGTCCTAGAATTATCCAACTCATGCAGAAGACAGAAATCTAAAAAAATTTATTGTTTTCTGTTAAATATTAAACTAATATTGTTAATGTAAGGTATATTGAGTTTTTAAATAATGTTTATTTTCGGATAGATACAGTTTATCTTTCTTGGACATGGTCCTTGGGAACAACAACGAAATCAAAGTGGTCCCCGGTCAAAGAAACGTTAGGAACCACTGATCTAGAGCCTTTTAAAAGTCTATGTAGGTACTGTAATTATTAGCACTTGCTCTTACGGAATAAATAAATCATTCAATACATAATTCGGTTGCTCCCGCATAGAAAAGAGCCTGTTGAATGATCAATCACTACAGCCTACATTTTCCTTCATACCATCGTAAACTACATATGGATGTATACGTCGGAGGTACGAAATAAGGCAGTTGAACAGGGGGTAACAAAGGACGCAACGCGATCATTAAACTAACATTACACATACATATATATAGTACATTACATGTTATTACTTTTATTTTATTACTAGCTCTTAGACGCGATTTCGTCCGCGTAAAAAATATTTGTCATTGTTTGCAATAAATGCAACTCCTGTAACCTACATATATGTAATTTAAAAAAATAGACCAGATCACTCCTGACAGTCAGTTTCCTATTCATGTCTGTTAAACTTCGGCATTTTGGTTCAGTAAAAAGAGCGTTCAACTTAGCTTATTATTCTTCCGCGAACTAGTTTGGTCTTATAGTTCGTTAGTTCTTTGTTAAGGCCTTTTAGGTTCGAACGTAGGTAGAGACCCTTTAATCCATGATTATCTGAGATTGATTTACATCAGATCAAACTTTCGGAAAAATATTATTGTTGTTCCAAGACTCCCAAACCGCCTAAATACAGATTGGCACGTAGAAGTTTTTTAATATTATTAAACTGGGCGGCACGAAAAAGCTCTGCGCACTGTTTCGGAAAAAACGCATCACTCTGCCGTCTACTCTAAAATAAATCTTATTTATAAGTTGCGAATATACAAATATGGTTCAGTAAGCTATATTCAACTAGGCTAATAAGTAGATTTTTGTTTTTCGCTGGCTTCCAATGAAAAAATATATATAATACAAAAAAATCGCTTAAACGCCCTCTGTCGCCGCTACTTTTGAATATCTACATCGAAGACGCGATCAACATCATTAAAGACAGTAAAACTGTACGGATAGATTATACAGGGACAAAAGATCGATATGCTTAGATTTGCAGATGATATAGCAGTATTAGCATCTAGAAAGGAGGAATAAGATAGCTTTAAATAAAATGGAAGCGGTACTGACAAACAGTACTGTAGCATGCAAGGGAAGAAAAAGTAGGGAAAGAACGAATATAATGATAGAAGACGAAAAATTAGAAGTGGCTGATTTTATGTATCTAGGAAGTCAAATAAGTCAGGACGGAAGGAGTATTAGGGCTATAAAAGCAGAGGATATAACAGGGTCGAGTCGCCTTCAATAAAAAGAAGTCACTTCTATGCTCGCGAACAGTTAATTTAGAAATTCGAAATATTAGAGGCAGAAACAGGAGTTAGACGGGGTAGGAGATAGACCTAGATCAGATTACTGTTTGCAAATAGTTAAGGATGTGGGTAGTTCTGTTTTTGGGGAAATGCGAAGATTAGCTCAGGATAAGAAAGACAGGAGGTGCTTGTTCAACCAGTATTAAGGGTGACGACCCAATGAAGATGAAATGAGAAGGTAATAGACATGGGAGCATAAAAAAAGATGAGTAAACAGTTGCAGAACGTACGCTTCATTTTATCACGAGCCGCCACTGCCTGCTACATACCCATGCAATTACATTCGTTAAGATAAAATAAATAAATATTATTCCACCATAACAATACTTTACTTTATTAAACTTCATGTTATTTTTCTACATATGTGTATGTACAAATGTATGTGGTATGTTCTAAACCTCGAGTATATCATACCCTTCCGCATTCTAAATGATACATTTTCTCACTACATACTCAGTGTGTATAAATGTACTTTTTTATTAATCGTAAGGTGTTTCTTCGAGGATACAACACCTACTTTGTTTAAGCGGTTTTTTTCTACAGTTTGTACATATATTCAGTTGAAAGAAACTTTTTTTTTTTATTCAAAAATGATTCTTTATGTAATGGAAAGGCTTATTCTGCATGTAGCTTGATGTGCTTGATGAGGTGTTCGATGTGTACTATCGCGTAACAAGAGAAAAAAAAATATTTCAAAAAGTACCATTTTTAAAAGGAGACACAGCACATCATGTTACAGTCAATAGTTTAACTATTACAAAGATAATGAGGCTAATTTTCCGAATCCACTTTTAATTCTTTCTACTTTTCTGAACAGGGTGTCTAAAAAAAGCAGCACAATTTTTGTTTAGTATGTTACCCTTCCGTGGTGTTAATGGAGTAAGACGAGAGGCTAACTATACTTATAAAAAAGGACCTCCCTTCAAAAATGGTACTTTCTGAAATAATTTTTTATTCTCTTATTACGCTGTAACACACATCGAACACCTTCTAGCACATCCGCTATATGCTGAATAAACCTTTCCACTACATAAATAATTTTTAACTTAAAAAGTTTTTTTATCTGAAAAATCGAAAAAAATTTTTTTTGGCTTTGGTACATGGCAGCACATCCCCCGCACATTACAGCACAACTTTGACGATTTTGTTAATATAAAATAACCGAGCTAACTTAACTGGCTAAAAAGGACTTTCTCATAAAAATTTAATTTTTTTTTAATGTGGCACTTAATAGCACATCTTAGGCACATTTCAGCACAATTTTTTTATAACTTTATGGACATCAACATTTCGTAATTCTAAAAGCTACCTGAGATAAATCCTATCCTAAGACTAAATTAAATTTGGGGATAATTTTAATTTGACATAAAATTTAACAACCTCATACAAATATATTACAAATGCCAAATATTGTGCTAACTTGGCCATCCATTGAGAAAGAAGTCCAACAAGAGTAGCAATTCGAAACGCATTTGTATGGGCCCTGGTTGTAGTAGTAGTAGCTCTCGCCGCATCATCGATTGTGTCATGGACAACTTTTTCTTTCTACCATGCTGATCGACAATAAGTTATTACGTAAACTAAAGCGATTGCCTCTTTCAATCGAAAGTGGTAAGGAACGAAAGTTTTCGCAAAAGTGAAACGCTGACTGTACTATTTAATGTCTCGATTTTTCTTGTGGAAAAACGTGAAATATCACAAGTCCAACCCCAAAATAACCTGGAATTAGTCAATGAGAGTAGAGTGATAATAATATACGTAATCAAGTTCAAATTGAAACGGGCACAAAAAATATTAACTTATTTATAAGTTTCTTTTACAGTATGCTAATAAAAACCTAATAGCAATCCATTAATTGGATGATCGTCAATTCAAATATGTACATATACACTTGACGACGGTATATCAAATATAAAGTATTACCAGTAAAAGAGCATCTGTCTCTTATTACCCACATATTAAGTAGGCATACGATGGATTTTCAAGTTGTCTTTTCATAACCATCTGTCGATGAGACATCAACGATGCATCAGGTGATTGATATGAGCGTATGTACTTCTTATATTTATTATAATAATAACATAACATTAACATAATGTACCCATAGAGGTAAGGCAAAAAGTTACACACACATCACAGAAATTACACATTTCTTTGTAGGCATCTTTTCATTGTTTTTTATACTGCAGGAGTGAAGGTGTGAAATATGTTTTTTTTTTGACTACGTCTTTCTGAAAACGGATAAAGCTGAAAACTGCCCTCTCAAATCCTTTTCAACAGAACGTAACATCTCTCAAAAGCTTTAAATCGCATTTATTGGATTTATATTACCTTATTGCTGATACAAAAAGATAGCTGAAGGTATTTATACGAATTTTCCTATATCACGCCCTTAGTGATTCCATGTAAAATAGAACATCCCCAGGTTTGTTTCTCAATTCGTCTGTACACTCAAGAAATTTCACTTTCAATCAAATGCGGCTATTATGTCGTCCTGACGTGATTATTATTCAACAAGATCTTTGAATTTTCCTCTGACTTTATCACGCTCATGAGGATAATACCCCTTGAAAATCCATGCCATTAAAAAGAGGACTGTCATGTGTGGTTTGTAAATGTAAATTTATATTCAACTAAAACAGGGAACCGGTTATGGACAAGTTCTTACGAAACATATCTACCTCTTTTCAACCATGAACTTCCTAGGTACTTTAAGACACAAACTTATGTACCATTTGGCTCGTAATAAAACATATATTATTACTCAAGTTAAAGACAAAGACACTCCAAGTGCGAATAGGACTCGAGCACCGAGGGTTCCGTACAAACTTACAGGTATACATACATGTAAGTAGTTCGTTCGCCACGGGAATCGAGTTTCAAAGAATTTTCCGCTTTTTCGAGTATGCTTTTAAAATTAAAAAAAATTTTTTTTGTATTGCAATTACAGACTACGGATTTTTCTTTTACTTATAGGTAGGTATTATAAGACATTGGTTTTTGTCAAATTTCATAATTCTAGGTGAAAGGTTTTGATTTATTTGCGAGTCAAAATATGCGGCATAAACGGCCGTATCTATTGATTGTGTTGCCATAAAAAATTAGACCTTTTCACAGCTTCAAGGGATTGCATGTACATCCACGTGTTTCTGAGAAAAGGGATCTTGGCAGACACACAGAAAGACAAACGGACAATGAAGTGTTCCTACAAGAGTTACTTTTTTCTTTTTGAGG
>NW_020439400.1:12143-26400 GCF_000699045.2 Agrilus planipennis | reverse complement strand
TAATAATGATATAATCAACTAAGCAATTGCACTACTTCCACGTTGTTTATCGATGCGGCAATTGATACACAGTAAAGTTTAACAATACTTATTCCACTTGTAAACGATAACTTGATGTTTTCGGCACAACAGCACAGTACACACGCGAACTGCGGCACACGCGTCAAATTATCTCACTGAACAAACGACTTGTAGCGTCCAACTGACGAGAGCAAACAGAAACGATAAAACCGTCGACAAAACTAACGCATGCGTACCAACAAGCAAATATACGCCGGCGCCTCGCGCAAATTTAGCCTACGACACTGTTGCCAATTTTTTTTTCATATTTATGCAAATCACAATAAAAAAGGGACGTATACCGAAAAGTCAAGAAAAAGTACAATCACATCGAACATAGCTCTTCAATTAATACTGAACTAGATCTCAAGAAATTTAAAATAAAATAAGACAAACATCTTTTAAATATAAATCCTAAAAGATTTGTTTACATTTATCATTAATGAAAACCACCCCTAAGAAATTTTGCTTATTCTTACTAACATGGTGGGAAAATGATTGGAAAAAATGCATAATTTTTCCAAACAAAATATGTATACGTATATACGTATATATGCGTAATATATTATAGGAATAAAATTAAATTAACTATTTCATACTTAAGATTAGATACCTCCTAAATACATAACAATTTTAAACTCAAAACATGTACTCTTTATATTGAAACAAAAAACCCACACAATAATGTAAGATATTTAGAAAAATATTGGTAACAGATGCAACATAGGGCATATACAGGGTGTCTTGCGGTGACGGCCCATTAGAATATTTCAGAAACTACTTCGAATTAAGTTTTAAAATTTTGGGGTCGAAGGTTTTCGGGGGTACACTCTTTAAATAAAATAATACCATTCTTGTAGCACTTCCGATTATACCAGAAGTTGCCATCACTTTCTTATTTGTATATATAAATTTGAATTTTCAGAATCTACGTGTTATTTTAGAGCGGCTTTTATTAAGCATCCCCATGTCTAGGTTTACTAGAGATATTTCAACTTTATCAAAAAACGTGTTTTTTTATTGTCAAAAAAAACTCAAAATTGCATATTTCTTATATTATGCAAGCTAAAATATTGACATTTGGGAGGGAGTTACGTTAAAAGTTGTTCAGTATTATACAGATGGATATTTAATACCGAATTTGCATAACTTCGAACCATCAAAATTCTTTTTTTTTAATGGAATGCCCAATATATTTTTTCAGATTCAGCTGTAGAATTTTTCTCTCTGTCTATCAACATTATACTTCCCTATACCCATCTCTTTTACTTTTTCTGTTATTTACGTTTTTTTTATTATAAGTAAATAAGTAACTAAACAAGAAAGTAGACGGCAACATTCGGTATAACCGGAAGTGCTACAAGAATGATATTATTTTATTTAAAGAGAGGCCCCCGGAACTAAAATATAATTAGAAGTTTCTGAAATACTCAGGCGGGCCGTCACCGTAAGACACCCTGTATGTAGTTACCTGCACACATTCAAATACATTAACTTGTACTTGTGTATGAGCAAAATTGCGTTACACGTTAATAAAATAGTTAAATCAATTCAACTTTTAAACATTAGTTAATTCAAACATTGAACGGATTTGATGGTTAATTTGTGGTATTAGTTAATTCAGTGGTAAGATACAAAAAGCAAAATAGTCCGATATTATTATCGTACTCCATCGCATACAGACAGTGGCGTACATTTAAATCTTCGTAGTACTTGAAAGTTCTTTGGGTACTCGATTAAATATATCTTTTTAAATATTTGAACAGATAAATAAATATGACCCACATAGATATTAGAAAATATTCTGTTAATTTTTTCGATTCTTGTATCCAAAACCCCTGTCGTGCTTTTTAATAATCATTAAAAACACTGTTATTGTTATTATTGTTCATTTGTTACATTTCGTTTACCATAATTACATTTCGATTTGTGTTAATTAAAAATGAATATATGTTTCATCCAGTGCAAAGCGAACTTTCAGTCACNAGGTTTATAAAATAGCAAATTAAAAATATATACTTTTTACTCACAAAAGTTTCATTTTTATCCCCAAAAATTTCATTTTTACCCCATTTGGTGTAATTTACCCCGATTCCCCGACCGCTGATTTAAATGTACGCCACTGTATGTATGCGAAAGCCTTTGCGTTTCGAGAATTGACCCGTCTCGGTTCTGAGAATTTTACATCAACAAATTTTGAACAAGCTATACCATATCTACCCACAATCAGAAATTGATTTAGCACTAAAGAAATCCCAGGCGCAATTCTGCTTTGAGCTACATCTCTAAATTATAAATATTTCTAGTACTTCTACTAGAAAGTAGACTGTTGACTACAGCTATACCATTTAATAAGAAACTGAGACGTAAGACGTTAATGAAATTTTATTGTTTCATATATTCAATAAATTGATCCTTAAAAGCTAAAGGACATAAAAAAAGTGCAACCGAATATTCGCTAAATAAATGCAGTGACATCTTTAGGTCATTAAGTTAGAAGTTGGGATTACAGAAGCGTTTGTTTACATTCACGTTGTTATGGGAGAACAGGTTTTATTTTTATTATATAAAAATAATTACGAATCCTTATTTATTCTGTCCAACGTATCTGGGGTCATTCGTCCTTTATTTCTATCATTTTTAAACCTCGTGGCTAATTTTTCAACTTTATATTCTTGTTTTAGGGCATTTCTCTACTAACAGGGTCACTTTCACCGAAAAAGTGTCCCAATGATATTTTTGCTTGTTCGATGTAATTGGGTGCTTTAGATTAAATATAAAATTAAGACAAATACAATTCATAATGGGGCTAGTAGCAATTTGCAGTATTATACAATTTATTACGGATTTTAAAAGAAACTGACACAGGGGACTGTTTATACGAGGGTGGATTGATAAGTTTCCGGCCTAACCAAGAGATGACGCCACTAGGCCTACCTTGAGGTGACATTCTATAGTACCATCCTTGGATAGCTTGTAGCTATAGTTTCAGCCCGATCTCCTTGCTAGTGTAGGTTTGACAGCACGCTGAACAAGACGCCTCTGTGGTTTTCGTAAAAATGGAAAAGCAGGAAAATCGTNTATATAGAAGTGCACAAAGTTATTACATATCGTAAAATTTAGTAAGTTATCAGTCATCTTTGGATTTACTACTAGTAATCACATTAATAAACCTTTATAATATTTAATCAACTATAAAATAAAATTATTCCTGAGACTTTTTTATTTTTTTAAGTCTCGACAATCTTTTTTTAATCTTAGCAACATTTATAGTTCTTTTTTTATCACGGTATTTGGCGCAATGCTCTCTCCTTTTTTTTACGTTTCTGTGTTCACGTACGCTCATATCTTTTACTAATTTTCTGCTGTACTTCTCTTTTTTTTCAAATATTTCACTTTTTTTTTTTAATTCTTTCCATTTTTCGGGATCACTTTTAATGTAATTATACCGTCGACTTCTCTTTTCTTTCCTAGTATTCCTTCTCTAGTCATTTTATTTTTCTTCTTCGGTGCCATTTCGTACTTAATAGACATGAAATACTTAGTTCCCTTATAGTACCAACAGCCCCCTGTAATCTTTCAAAGCAGGGGACTGTGTAATTCAACATAATTTGAGAATATCTTCCATAATATGAAAGTTTTCATGTTTATTAAAACATTAACAGTTAAATACCCATTAAGCAAATAAAACTGGAAAATATATGATCTCTTTTACAAAAACAAAGTGACCATCAGGGGACTGTTGCTGGTACCGGTTTCGACTCAGGCTTTCGCTCTAACCACTCACGTGACTCAAAACAAAATAGCGACAGTGCCGTCCTGTCCTCACGTAACAAACTTTACAATGGTAACGTTCCGTTCAACTCAAAATCATAGCTTTGCGACCCTTAGACAACAGCGTGTATCATTCGAAAATTAAAGCAGGGGACTGTACTCGAAATTTGGTGACAAAAGTTTTTATTCTTTTACACTAATACACTTCATTTTAACTATCAGAAAGTATGACATTTACATAGGACCAGGGCGACTGTGTTTTACGAGTTCAAATAATATTTTAATAAGTAATGGTATTTATATTCTAAGATTTTAGGCTATGCACGAATTATTATTATTATTATAAATTTATATCTTCTAAAATAATTACAACGAAATGAAGAAGTTTTTCAATAAAATTAATGTGAGACAGTAAGTAGCACTGTTAATAGAGAAATGCACATTAAAACTGCATATATTGCTAAAATCACTCTTTAAACTAACGCCATGAAAGTGTTTTTTAAGTCAATTTTCACAGACACTTATTTTTATCAACTCTGATTACATTATTAAACATATCCAATAAATTTGGATATACCTCACAAAAATATATTCCCAAATCAGAATCTCACAGGAATGATAAGATGTAAACATTTTTTCTCCTTTCAAATACAATCATTTAAAATATTTTTTTTAAATTTTTGTTCTATCTATAACCTGCCACTACATATATCAAATTGCTATTGAACCAACGAAAATTCTAAAACTTATTCTAATTTAACAAAGAACAAACCGTACAAATTACGGGGTAAATGTTTATACTTGGCGATCACGAATGAAACGTTTATGTTCCAGGAATCCGCGATACCACTGTTTATTAGTCATACAGTCATAGGAAGCAATAAATTTGATATAATTTGTAACAAGCTCACTTTTTGCACGACACAACATCAATGTGAGGTTTTTGAAACAAAGATTCTATGTTGCAACCTTTTTTGTATTTCTTTAGTTATTTTTGGAAGAGTTTAATTTATATTATGGGTTGACTTTAGAGCAAAAATAGTTATTTTTACAGAACCGCATCAAGCTGAAAAAATGTGAGAATTACATATTTTTCGACTTGAACAATTATCACTCTTGCAAAGATTGAATTTGAGGAATTAAAAAAATGTGTACAAAGTTTCTAATCAAGTGATTTTTAAAATTCTCCTTTATTCTTACGTCATAGTACAGAGCCCACCAATTCTCGAGTATTAATGAGTTTCGATATTTAATGATTTATTAAAATAACGTCAGTCAATGATGCTGTCGTGCAAAACGTGGACATTACCATAGTGTTTTATATTACAAGCATGAGCAGTTCCAATTTTTTTAATGATGGTGAAGAGGGAGGTATGAATTACTTTGCTAATCTATAGGGGAGCATTTTTAAGAATGGGGCTATAACTCAGAAAGTATGTAAGTTTAGTACAAAATTCTGTATAGCTTTTTTCTAGAAAATTAAATTTCTTGTCGAAATGATACATTTTAAAGGAGAAAAATTTTTTTTGCCACAAAATACATGCAAAAAGGCCATGAAAAAAAGAAAAAATTACAGACTTTAATTTTTAACTGTAACTTTTTTCTTAGTGAGTAAGGTTTAGGTATGAGTATCGGTTCGTTGAAAAGAAAACTTACATAACACCCGCACCTGTTCAAATGGTGGCTGATAAAAATTTTTATGATAAGAATTGACTGAGGTATAGAGGTTCAAAGTTTTTTTTTCCTAACGTGGTATTTATTTATTCCATGAATAAATTATTTTGAAATATTATAATAATAAACATACGTTAGATACTTATTCAAATTTAAGTAATGTTTTAGATGTATTTTTGGAAATAGCATAGTTTAAGTTGACAAATCAATCAGATGGTTGTTAAAACTTTAGGATTTTCCTTCAGTATCAAATTCATTATCGCTAATATGTTTTCTTCAATGTCGCATTCCTCACAAACCATTGAACAACTTATTCCTCGCTTACTACAGTCACAGTTTGTTAGGCAACCTCTTATGCATCCATAAACAATTTTCTATCCTTTACCATACTATATTGCTATCAAATAATTTTTTAACTTTTTCCAAACCCAGTCAAATGAATTGAGATGATTTTGTTTTCACTGCTCAAGTTGGTGGTCGATCAGCATTAGGACGTAATTATTTCAACAAAAATTTTGCAACATTTTGATAAGATTATCTCAGAAAATACCCGCGTATACTTTGGCCCAGCTATTTTACCCTGAGTTATTTCGTCCCTGTAAAATATCATCACTATAGGTAGACTCCCATACAAAAACATCGATATTGATGACGAATCTGATACTGAATGAAAATCCTATTAAATAACTTTTGACAACCACTTGTCTTGTCTTGACTTGTCTATTTACACTATCCAATTTCCAAAGATTCATTAAATTTAAATAAACACTTTTAACAAGTATAGATATTCATTGTTACCATTAAAATCATCCAAGATAATTTACTTATTGAATAACAATATTTTTTTATTGAGAAATAAAATGCCACGATACGAAGACAGAAAGTAAAACAATCGAAAAATGTGTCTAACATTCAATGGGCGTTACGTAAGCTTTATTTTTTATAAATTTACGTCACTAAGAAATAAGTTACCGGCGAAAATTAAAAAAATATATAAAAATTTATTTATTTTTTAACAGTTATTTGCATTTATTTTGTAAAAAAAAATGATTTTAAAATGTGTTATATAAATAAAAAACAAAACTCGAGCAAGCTTACCCTATTCTCAAAATGTACCCCTATAGTTCGCTGCACCCTTTGCTTTTGTAACCATTAGAGATCAATTAAATATATGAAACAACAAAATTTCACAAGCGCATTACAATTAGTTCTTTTTACCTCTGCTATTTTCGACATAGTTAACAGCATATAACTTTATAATACAAATATATAATACAGTGTCCATTCAACATGCACATTTTTTAATTTGGTGAGCTGAAATAAGTGACCAAAAAGAAAATAACATTGATAAAATTAATTAAAATAAAATTAAAACTGCCTTTCTGTATTTATTATAAGGAAACCATCGGTGTTAGAATTATTTCAGTAGATGAAAGTGTTAAAAACAAAATCGGTAAATATCTAAATGAAAGAATCTTTGGTCAGAGGAGGGAGGAGGTAGCGATAAAAATTGTCTTGTAGGATACTGAGCAAGTGGTTTGTAAGTGGACGTGGGATCGGTTACGAGGAGGTGCAGGGAGTGAGGGTGATAATTGAATATGTTAATTGTGTAGATGAGGGGACCATCAATCGGAGGAGGGAAATGCTTTTCTAGTGTTTTTAGTTAGATGTGAAAAAGAAACTAACGTAGCCTGTCCCAACTCTAAGCAAATCAAACAGCAAACAATTTTTTTTAAATTGATTTCTGTCGAGAGAGCCACACACCCACAAATAAATGCCATTTCTGTATTTTGATCAATAATCTTAGGAGCACGCAAAAATATATATACATAAGTAGACAAAAATTATTTTTTTTTAATTTTTTCTTTCGAAACCAGAAACGCCATCTTATTTTCCTAGTAATACCAATCTATCACTCTGAGTGAATTATTTCAGATTTCTACAGAAGATCTGGATAATCGGCTATACGGTATTAGCTGAAATTTTGATACTTTTTTGACTGAGGGTTGAGCTGAAATGGTTGAAACGAGCCTATAATGTTTGTAAACACTAAAGGTCTGCAAGATGATAAAATCATACTAATAAATACGCAAATCAAAACCTGATACACCAGCAAGAGACAGAAACACAAAAATTGTAACAGTTCGGCCATACTGATGTTTTCTTGTTCACGAGAAAAAGTAAACACATGAACTATATCGAAATAACAAATAATTCAGTATAGCAATCAATGAATAATAGAAACTAGGGCTGACGACCTATCCCAATTCAATCTTAATTACCAATTTTCACTAGGTAGGTTTTTTGTTATATACTAAATTACGATTGTTAATATTTACTTTTTCGTTTTTTCCAGCAGAATTACCCGGATCATTATCCGAATGAATCCGCTGGATACAGGGATCCAAATCGGGTACCTACCTACCCTGCTCATCTCTAATTTAAAACCCCACATCTTTAAAACGAAACGTTCCGGATACAGTTTATCTGAACTTTTTACTCAGAATAATTAGTACTACCATCTCCTTAAATATTTGGCATTCCTTCTGAGGCATCCTGTATGTATGTGACAAATTAATTATTCCTAGTTTGCCACCATTAAATTTAAACCTTCTTTTGTAAAAATCAATATATACAAACAAAACCAATTGAAGTACTAACACAATAACGCATATTATTTAAGGAATTCTAATATAAATGACGTTACATCTTTGTAGTTCACAATTTCATTACCATCACTTTACGAATTTACATTTGTCCTGCATATTTAATTTAATTGGATATTAAACACAATACTTTATCGACAATTTCATGCACGCACATCTAAAGAATAGAATGAGTAATTGTTCAGTATTAACTGATTTTATAATTCAGGTAGCAGATAACAGATTAACAGATGCAAAACTCGTCAAATAACGTGAGCGGATCTGGTTTTATTTTTGTATCTGATTTGCGTGAATCGACGAATTTGGGATAAAACCTTGATACGAACATCAATTTAAATTATTTACAATCTTGGACGTAGGTTTATTCTACAATGTCGTCGACGATTGCTACGATCTAATTGGAAAAATAGCCACAGGAAGCAACTTTTCCAGATCAATATTCGCTTTTCAAAATAATTCATTTCATTCAGGTTGCTACTAACACTCTCCTAAACATCACCAAACGTAAATATAATATTATAAAACCATAGTGCATCATATATTTTTCTTTTCATAAACCGTATCATCATTGTACATATGCACCATGACGACTAGATAATAGGAACAAAACGAATACATAGATAACCCAATCCGAAGCAAATGCGTTTAAACAGCATAGACACTAATTAAGGATAGAAAATGCGATCGTCCGCTGTGCGATGAACAACTGCGCATCAATTTCGATGTTGCCAGTTGCCAAATACAAAACGAACAAGAAAATCTCCTTGTCTATGCACAAATAGGATGCGCACTACTTTACTGCGCAGCGGACGACTTGATAAGTCTTACGACTGACGCTGTACATTACTCATATTACTTCTTTATACGTAAATTTGCGTGATCGTGATCATCATACATATATCGTGATTTTCTGATTGTCTAAATAGTTGTGACTGCAATACCAATTGTTGTAAAGTGCAATTGCACCATCAACAACACTATTCATCCGCCTAACAATAAGTTTGATAAGAAAGTTATATGGAAGCTCTCTCCTACCAGTCATCCTAAGACGGGAACCACAAAAGCAACGAGCAAATAAGACTAGCTTTTCTTTTAATTTTTGTTTAGTGTTATTAAAAGTTTTGGTACGTGTGTTCGCGGTTTAATCGTAAAGTGCACTTTCACTTCCAGTAACACCAGAAAAATTACCTGCGTAAACGTACAAACATAGTAATGCAATGACAAAAGCGACAGACCCAAATGACGAAAATAACCCACCAAATGGGTTAACCACTCGAGGTATACAAAAAGTAAATTCATTTCATGTACGTGATACCATGTATCGGAAAAAGAACTTGTGAAACTGATAACTATTTTGTGTTTACTTGGATTCAACTATTCATTTTCTAATAATATTTAGAAAGAATTAAGAAACTTCATGAAATGTATACATATTTAAATTTTAATATTTATTTTTGAAAAGGGCAGATGGCGCCATCTAATATAAAGCCAGATTAAAATATTATACTTCATAGGGTGTCATCTACCTGTCTAAAACTTAAGCTAGTATCAAAATCCGCTACAATTATTTACCCACAATATTCCTTATTATGGACTACAATTTAATATTATAATCATTCAATTGTAGAAAGTACAAGACTTAGTTAAATTTTAAAGTATAAAAAAAGCATTTAGCTGGCTGAGCCTACCCTAGCCGCTAGCCTGAACTTGCTAGGGATTTCGAAATTTCTACCCGTAATTTCTAAGCTGTACAAACAGTAGTACTTTTGTGCTAGTAATAAGTAATAACGAATATACCTAGCAACTTTAAATGTGACATCGATTTCGGTTAGGTTCAGGGCAGTTGTTTTACTAAATAGTAAGACATTAATTTGCGATAAATTTAAAAAAATCCTAGATGGGATATAGATTTTTCTCATGCAAAAAGGATCGATTATTAAGATTAAATGTTAAAATTCGTTTTTCAGCCTGTGCTAATTTTTTTAAATCTTTTTTTGATTACAGCCCGGCTACGACCCTGATTAAAATAATTTTTGGGAGAAAATGTAATTGTCCAATAGAAATAGTGAAACATAAGTAATTACTAAAATTATGAAAGCTGTAAAATAGGAAATATAACTTGTCGCTGCACTGATTGTACCAATTAACAATAATATTTTGTCTTACACTTCGTATGAATACATTTTTTTAATTTTTATATATTTTTCAGAAATATTTTTTTTATAAATTTTACGTTAAATGTGTGATATCAAATTTCTATCACAAATACTATAACCAATAGATATGACAATTATGAACAAAAACACAAAGATGATTGTCATTACTCATAAAATGTAAAATATTTAAAAATTAACCCTGCAATATCCCTCACACATGAATTAGTTATTACTATCACTTTATTTTACTCTTTTCTTTAGAGTTGTAAACTTATTAAAACTATATAGACAGATTTAAAAAACCCTACCTGTCCCTGCTGCATGGGAAGATGCTGACTCAAAGTTTGAGGCAAATATTGGGGAGGCACAGGCATCCCTCGAGGCATCTGACTTGGATAATATATGTACTGCTGTTGTTGTTGTTCGGGAGGGATGTTTTTGCTATGTAACATGTCATAAAGGCCTGGCATGGCACTGCCTGGTCCCATGTAAGAAACACTGTTGGGTGGTGTTGCCACTTTATTTGTTGATGGATATTTCCATTTGTCATGAATCTGCAATGAATTAATAGTTCATTAGTTATAGAAAATAAATTAATATCTATGTACCAGCTCAAATTCAGTTTTTTAAACAACAGCTTACAATTATTTTTATTTGTATTGTAACAAATATATCCCTTGTAATGCATATGCATAATATTAAGCATCTATTAAATAAATTTTTAAACAAAGTAATTACCCTATGGTTTGAGGTTAGAATTGATGTTTTGTCTACTTCTTTCTTAAATAATGAGATTTTTACTTACATTACTAACATCTATAATGCTGTCGTCGCCTAAAGCCCAACGTGGTTGTTTTTGGCTAAATGTTGAAAATTCCGGATCAGGAGGCCTTTGAAAAACATAACCAACTGAAGCATCATCTTGAGATCTTTGAGGACTGCGATCCATGTCACTTCTTAATGAAACATCGCCTCCACCATCCCCTAACCACTTCATTTGTGCTGGAAAACGAAATAAAAACGTTTAAACTCACTATTTAAAATTGCTCTTTAAACCATTTACTTATCATTTAGTAACTTTGGCATAACCACAATTATTTTTTATAAGAGCAAAATCGGTAAAATTATTATTATATCCGAACTTCCAATTGAATTAATAAAAGTTAACATAAAGCTTAAATTAACCAAACTGTGATAGTTACATGTATGTTTTTTTTATACAGACTTTTTGTGTTTGTATAAGAGGTAAATAAAAGCCTAACACAAAATGACAAAATCACTTATGCTCTAGGTTTATAAACATTGAAGTTTTTTGAAACAATATCCACAAATAAGATAAAAAAATTATACTTTTCTTTTGAGAAAAATATATTAATTTCTGTCAGTTGTTTATTAGGATGACATTTCAGATTCCCGGTATGAAAACAAATGGCTTCTGGATGTTTGACAGTTGGTTCAAACAAAGAAATTACTGGTGCCTCAACACAAAACGATTTAAAATACTAACGACATCCCAAAATGACTCACCTGGGCTTATTTTGGCGGAGTCTAGTGCATCAACAATTAGTATTTTCTCAATTATTCAACTTTATGTTCGTCGGCGTCGGCTTTGTATAGATTTTCAGCACAAGCACATAAACACAATAATCGATCACAATTTACACAATATGCAGAGATTCGAAACACAAAATATTACCACTAACTATACAAGAAACTATTTACAATTTACAGTAATTACAATATCCTCTAGTTAAGCCATTTATACAAATTGATTTTTGCAGATTTAAAACTGACAGCGGTCTACAGCCAAGACACTCGCCATCTTACTGATCTTGCGCATGCAGCACAAACGACTGCTGTTGCTAGGCGGTAAATTCAAATGTTAGTTTGCGTTTTGTTCTCACCAGACTACTCAGCATCAATTTGCTAATATCAACGCACCTATCATAAGATGGAAATAAATTTATTATTGCAAATTACTTGAACCTTAGTAAAAATTAATAAAATAAACAAAAACTAGATAAATAATAAAATACTTTTACTTTTCTCTTTACAGTTTATGTTGTAAATGGGTATATTTAAATAAAATTGCCTATAAGACGTATATGATTATATGTATAGATTTATAAATATTAAAGCTGATTCGAAAATAAAAATGGTTGGAAAAATTAAAAATTGCTGCATTTAATATCTAAAATATGGACCGTATAGTATGCTTCACACTACACAAGTAATAAATGGGTTGCATAAATTTTACATTAATTTAAAAATATCCACAAATTTGAAATTGGATCGTTAATTTATTAAATAAAAATTAAGTATTTAAACTTTTTTAATAAAAAAACGAATAAATTATGTTTGAATGAACATACAGCCCGTATTCCAATAGTTTCTCCACATGAGTAGCATCAATAGCAAATAATTTTCCTTTGCATGCGCAAGTAAGCGCGCTAAAATGAATTAGGGCAGAAAAACAAACAGTTTGAAGATAAAATGCAGTGGGGTAGGTCACGATAATCCCTATACTGCAGTTGATGTATTATGTACCTCGTTTGGTTAATTGAAATGTTCAATTAAAGTAATTAGATCAAAAAAGTACTTCTTATACATTAAGTGGCAAGAAATTTAATTAATTATGTTTATATTTCAAAAAAATCGTTTAATTGAATTTTATACTTTTTTTAAAGAGATACAAAATAAATAAAACTATTTCTATATGAATTAGAAGTTGTTGTTGGATATAACTGTACAGGGCGTTTGTTTTAAAACTCTCTATTCCTATTTCTGAGCGTACTTGATAAACGTTATAACAATGACATCAGTTAATTACACCGAGGGATTTGTTCTTTAGTGTGTCTGCGTTTTCCAGCCTCTCTCACATTAGACAGCACTTGCAGAATTCATTTACACTCGTTATCTAACTTATGCAACTATAAAAAGCAATTTTTGCGGTGCGCTTCCACAGTATAAAAGTAAACATTCCGGAGGTATTACACTAAAAAAAATATAGTTTTGTGATGTGCAATTATACATTTTTATGTGTATTATTAATTTGTATAAGTGCGTTTTCGTCGGGACAGCGAAATCTATATCTACCACCTGACTTACCCCAGGACATCATGGTAGATGTTATAAATAATTTTGGAGTCGAGTTATTAAAAGTAATTTCATAATATCTATTTCTTATTAAAAAAAAATAATGGTGAAACAGGATATTTTAGGGATTTTTAAAAATACACTTGTAAATGTAAGAGGGAAGAAGTAGTATATCCTTCATTTGAGGGTGATGCAACAAGATTGAAAAAGCAGTTTAGAGGGTTATTTGGTATTATTTAATCATACAACTGTTTCGCCTATTCTTTTAAATTATTCTTAAGATGTTCACTTTTTTTTTGTAAATAAATTAAAATAATAAATAACGTTAGTAACACTTGAAGTGTGAAGTCGACATTTTTTTGTAAATTGTAACTTCATTTGTTACTTATTTATTATATTAAAATTATTTACAATAAAAAAAATGTATATTACTGTGACACCTCAAAAAATATGAAGATCCGTTGTAATCTGTAACGTTCAATTATTAATATGTAAATCTATCTTGAAAAATCCCTATGAGATTAAACGAAACGTTGGTGTGATTAAAAAATGTTAAATAAACCTTCACCCCTTTACTGCTTTTCCAAACTTAATAAAATGTATTATATTAAGTTCGTGAAAATGATTTGTTGTGGACGCTACAGAGATGCCCCACAATTGAAGTGTATCTGATTAGTAATTTTTAAATTATTTGCAAAAGGCACAATACGCAGAACCAACACAGTGCAATTTATTTCTTTTGTACTCATTCTAGTCAGGTTGATGTCCTCAATAGTTATTTATATTTTAAACTTTTATGATATATGCCGACAAAATCACATTATTATATAA
>NW_020439400.1:6321-11957 GCF_000699045.2 Agrilus planipennis | reverse complement strand
TATGTTTCGCGTAGAAAATAATAATAATTTATATTGTCTTTAATGTAGTACAGGAATAACATTTTTTTACATAATTAACAAAGAATCGATTTTAGTGTTTTTTTTTTAAACTTTCGTCTTTTCTCATATTAATTAAAATAGTAGAATACTCTAGATAGGAAGTCCCTGCACTGATGTTGCAATTGTGTATTCAGATAAAATTTTCAAACAGACAGCTATGTCGAATTGATTTTTTATTGGTAGACACAAGGTAACTACTGCCATTTCTACATAGGTACTTACACAATAGGTACCGTTGTTTCAATGTAACAGCTATCCGAATTACTAAAAAATATATTTTAAAAAGGTTGTCAATTTATTCATTAAATCAGTTAAAAGTGTCTTTGTATGATATAAATATGATATTTCAGTGACATTGTTAGTGGTTATCTAATATGCAATATTAATTTGAAAATTTGAAATCATTTTTCGATTTTTAATCCACTACAAACTTCCCTCAAATTAATGAGGAAAATATTTTTGTTGCTGTTGTTACATCCCCGCTCTGACAGAGCGTTGGTGCGTAAAGCCAAAGGTCTCGGGTTCGATTCCCGGCGGGGGTGTGACAACAGCAACAAAAATATTTTCCTGGTTAATCTGAGGAAAGTTTGTACTGGATTAATTAAATATGATATTTCAGAATTATCCATACATAGGGTGTTCAAAATACTGAAAAATTTAGACAACAAAAACATTCTTATTTTAAATGGAACACATATTTTCGCATATTCGAATACGGTTTGTTGGGATATTTTTCGTTATTAAAACAAACAACATGTTCCAGCAATAATTTTGTCACATTTTCAATTTATGCATTAATCTTTTATCTTTTTTAATTCAAAGGTCTCAATAATGTAAATTCATACCTACCACTTAATACTAAATAATATAAAAAGATTTAACAATCGAAATGGCAATTCAATGCATGACCGACTTAATATTTAAAAATCATTAAAATTGACCATAATTTACAAAAATCAGCTATATTTTCTTATACGTAAATGATAGGTTAGGGTACGTACATACTAAACGGTTCAGAATAAAAATCCGCATTGAAAATACCTTTTGTTTTTTTGCGAATGAAAATTTAAAAAGATTTAAAAGTGATAATCTGTAAAAAAAAAAAATACAATTATTTCNAGTGATAATCTGTAAAAAAAAATACAATTATTTCTGGTAGAATAATAAAGCAAAAAAGAGTCTCATTATAGCTTCTGGTGGCCATTAAAAAAAATTAATAAAGAGACTCAAAAAAGTACAATGTCATCACTCATAATTATTTACGTATATTGCTCTCATTCGACAGTCAATAGTATTCACAGCTTTTCCGTTTCCGATGTTTCACAATTTGTAAAAAGACAAGGTTAATAAATAAATAATATATTTTGCAGACAATTATTATCATTTAGGTGTGAAGTTCTTCAACTAGTGCTTCCCGCACAGGGACATTGCCAGCTTTTGCTTTTGCATGAGCCAAAGTTGGGCCATGTCCTGTTATAGTTATATTTTAAGTTTCATACAACCCAGGACGTAGGTTCCGTAATAATCTCTGTCAGAAGTGAAATTTTTTTGGGTATAATAAGTACCCAACTAATCATAATCATTGAGAGAAAAATCTTAAAAATAGTAGATATATATGTTTTTGCATCATTAAAAAAACATTGTTAATGGAATATACTTCATGGTAATTCATAATGATGCAGGAATAAAATAAATCATGTGGTATTGGCAACTTCCACACTATTTATTGACCTTAACAATTGTTTCGCCACTTTATGGCTTCTTCAATAGATAAATTGATGTAAGTGTAAAAAAAAATAAAAAGTGCGGAAGTTGTCAATAACTTTTTATTGTATTTCTGCTTTAAAATACAAAAATGTCGCATAATTTTGCATAAGCAAAGCTTGTTGAGTATGTTATTACATTGTATTGAGTATTCAGGATGTGCCAGTAGATAACCCAAAATTTTCAATGCATGGGGTATGGGACATGGGTCATCTGTATAGTTACGACTCTGTCCCCGCATAAAATCAATTAAGTTAAAAATTTTAATAGATATCATGTATAACAAAAAAAAATTGCAGAAACATAACGAATACAACGAAAACAATCTTGCCCTGTCTCCCTACGGGGCCATCAGCGTCCTCGTGGCTTTAAAAGAGGGAACAAGAGGTGTTGCTCAGAATGAAATTCAGCAAACGCTTCATCTCCCTTACGATCCTTCAACAGTTAGAATAGGACTCCGAGATGTCTTGCGTCGATTGAAGGTTCGTAGATTTTTAAAGAAAATTTTTAAACTTTTCTGTTAGAAAAGAATCAAAACTTATAAAACTTATTTTAGACTTACTTTATCCCTGAAGAAGGCTTTTTAGCAGGCTTGACATTTAACAATGACAATATCTCATTAAAAAGCGATTACAGAGATCTTTTAATGTTCTACGGATACGATGTTGGGTCCTTTAACAAACCCCTGTATCCTTCCACTACTACGGAAAACACCACCGGTTCTGATTTATCTAGAACAACAGAGACATCGTCATCAACAACAACAAAATCCACTGAAACACCTTTAGAAGAAGAAATTGAAACCACAATTACTACTTTTGTTCCAATTGAAAATATGTTAAGAACTACGACGTTAAGTATGACTGAATCAACTACAGAAATTGAACTTAGACAAATTAGTGCAGGGATGACACCGTCCACAACTAAAGGAATAAACACCGCAGAAGAGGCCACAACAGTAATTTCAACATTATCGCCGACCTCTGAAGAGACAACTATTTCTACCCTAGTAACTTTTTCTTCTACTGAATCATTAGGAGAGCCCAGCACCCTCGACATGGAAACAACTACTTCATCTACATTTTCTACAGCATCTACTAACAGGGAAATTGAAAGCACAATTCTATCGATCACCCCCAGTGAAATGAATACATTCTCGCCAATTTCCTTAAATTTTACCGAAAATGCTTCCGATTCAGTTACATCTAGTACATATTTTTCTAGTACTGAAGGTGAAACATCAATAGAGGACATCACTACAATTCCTATAACCTCGACCACTCATATGCCTCAACCAGAAACACCAACACCAGCAAAATTAAAAAAACGAACTTCTTCGAAAAGAAAAAGAAGTCCGTACAGTAACACCCCCTCAAAATATTACTTGCCATCCAATACCAATTCAGACATTCGCCAAAATCAACAAAGTCCTAGTAAAATAAATTACGAAGTCGATCCTTCCGTTATCTCATTCCTAGTGGACGGAAAAACTCGAGAAACGAACATTAGCTTTATGACTTATAAAGCGATATTACCGTATTGTTATATACCCAATTTGAAATCTTTAGCTTTGAGTTTCCCTTTGGATAGCGAAAATTACTATCTTTTGATAATTTTACCTTTAGACGACTGTGGGGCAGATTTCGTGTTGGAAAGAATCGGATATGATATCACTCTGAGAGATATAGTTGCATCCTTAACATTTACCTATGTTAAAGCCACAATTCCAAGTTTTATGTTAAAAGGAACTGTATTGTTAACCCCTACATTACAAAAGGTAAATTTGCGATTTTTTTTACTGGGAAAAAACACATGTTTGTTATTCTTTTAGATGGGAATTACATCGGTTTTTGAACCGAAAAAAGCTGATTTTTCGGAAATGACAGAGGCAAAGGAAATTTACGTGACAAATATCGAACAACTGATAACAGTAAGGATAAGAAATTACATTGATCCAAACCAATTAGATTATTTCGGTAAATATTTTTAATTTTTAAACATCAATGCAAAATTAATTTAATTCTTTAACTTGAGATGTCGCGTGGCGGTAGAAATTAAATTAATTTCGCAGTGATGTTCAAATATTTTAATATTGAGCTTAGTTAATCTGTTATTGGAACCGTGGGAAATAGGAAGCATATCCACGTATTAATAATTATGTTTCGCGTAGAACAGCGTGATGATTTAAAAAAGTTTTTTTTTCATACGTATTGGCCTTCGGTCTCGATGCAGAGTAGCATTAAAATTAATAGCACGACCTTGTTTTACCTATTTGATCGTTATTTGTATATCGCGTGAAGAAAAATTAGTTCTCAATGATAAAGAAGAATAAAATAGGAGCTTACAACCGCAGCTGTTAACCTCTTATAAAAGTACGAAGAAATGTACAATTATTTCAACTTTAAATTTAAAAAGAATAAAAAAAGGATGACAATAGATTGCAATTTTTTTCGTTTCTTTATTCATTTTATGATTGCGCTCTAGTTTTCAAAATTAGTAGATGCAGTAAAATTATAGCCTACTGATTACTTTTTCGAGATATATTAGAGCGCTTAAAAATAAAATTAATAAAATTCAACCTTCATTAAACAATTTAAACAATTGCCCTGATGACCCTTAATAAAGTACACTATGGCAATTATTGTATACAAATAAAATTGCCCTGTTGTCTCACCTATTTATTTTAAATGAAAGATAATTGCTCGTGACGCGCGCTATTGTTTCGGTGTTAATGCCAAAATAATTGTTTTTAAACCGTCTATTGTTCGTTTTTTTGCAGGAAACCATTATTATCAACAAAATCCTGTCTGGTTTAAAGCCGATCATCCTTTTTTATATTTCGTTATGGACTCTCGTTTGCATGTCTCCCTTATGGCAGGAAAAATTACAAATCCTTTAAATTCGAGAATTAGTTAGCTCTTTTATAATTTTATGTACATTCAGTGCATAATTATTTAATTAATAAACAGTAATTAGTATGGTATCAAATACTTGTTCATTTATTTGTGCAATACTTATATATTTCTTATTCCGACTTTTATAGTAATCGAAAACACAAAATTTAATTATCCAATTGTCAAAAGCAAAAAAGAAAAGAATGTTTTGACACTTTCACTGTCATCATGGCAAATAATTTCTAACTTTTTCGCTCATTAACTCATAAAAAATTATAGTAAAACAAAAAAAGCATAAAAATGAGTTGCCCAAGAAAAGATCCAGAAATCCCCTGTAATGCTAATGATACTGATGAATATAATCCTGGTATTTTATCCAATACTGGAACAGCATGGATAAAAGTAAGTTTGTTTTTGGTTAGTTTTGTTAAGTGTTGTATAATAACAAAATCCCGTTGAAGTTTTCCTTTTTATATTTATAAGTTTAGACTCAATTTTTTTATATTTTTAAAAGACACTGAGGGAACTTTTAATGGCTCCACCGTTGAAATGTTGCGACTGTATACCTCCAGCTCAGCCATGTCCACCCCCGGAAGAAGAGGACGAAGAATTTAACGCTTGCAAAAGGAGATTACAGGAAAGAAGAGGACAAAAATAAAAAAAAAATGAAAATCAAATAAACATCATAAAATAAGATGTAAATTAGCTAAAACATTAAATAAATATTCCTACAATAAATAAAATAGGTAACTAAGTGAAACAAAGTTTGTTTATAATATTGTGACATTGGTTTTTAAATAATTTGAAATTGATAGTGTTCTAATCATTCACATATTTACATTCTTTTTTAAAGGTATGTAAAATATCTCTTAAAAAAGTTATTTACTTATTTCATATTTAATGAAAATTATTTTGTAA
>NW_020439400.1:0-6066 GCF_000699045.2 Agrilus planipennis | reverse complement strand
AATAATATTATTTTTCTATGATTGTCACCCATTTGTCATCATCGGTATTTTTAGGTTATCGGATTGGTTTGTCCTAATAAAAATTATTTATTTTATTAATTATGATGAGAAACAAAGTATTAAGTGCCTATTATATCGTTTATCACATGTTAATTAATGATTTTAAAGGTTTTCAGGCCATTCTTTCTCACAGCAGCAGCCGTAACAGTAGCTGAAGAAGGAAAAAAAGGTATGGCACCACAAAACTGTGTATGCAGAAGATCCGAATTGCCCATTTATTCAAACACAGTAGCTGTTAGTACAGCAAGTATTCAAGATCACTGCCCACCAGAACCTACATTTGTTGAAGACATTATTAGAACAATTCGCCAACACCTTGTTAGTGGATACAGTACATTTGAGGAGGTAAAGCTTAAAGGAGAAAGTATGGTTAATTCGACAGTATCAAGGGCTGATGGTAAGTAAATCAAAAATCTTTAAATGTATTTATTTTATTGTGTAATTTATAGAAGTTATTCAGTTTCTGCAAAAAGAAGACAACACCTTTCCCCGATATGGTGCAATAGCTATAGGAGGCCTTGCTGGATTTATATTAGCAATTAGAGGCAGATTATTTAAGAAGACATTGTATTCTTTATTAGGTGCTGGAACTGTTGCTTCTGTATGTTATCCTAACGAGGCTAGATATTATGCACAAATTGGCCTTGCAGAAGCCCGAAAGTATGCAACTATTGCTTATAATTTCGCCTATGGAGGTAATTGCTCAGTTAAGTTATTTAAAAGAGACTTAAATAATATGCATTGCAGTAAAAAAGGGTGAACCAATACATGAACTTCCTTCATTGCCAAAATTACCTAATAGTTTTTCAGAGGCTATAGACATGGCAAGTAATTTAGGAAAAAAATCTACTAAATCATCTCCTGTTGTAGGTGAAGTATTTGAAAAAGATAAAGAGGTGAGTGATGGTTTGGATAGTGAAGTGTGCCAATGTCTGTTGGAAGAATATGCTTTAGAAGAAGAAGCATTTGCTCTTGATGAAAACACTGCATGCACCAATATTGAAACTTAAGTTAGCTTGCCTATTTCCATCCTATCCCCCGTAACCCAACCCAATCCCTTGTGGCGTTTGCATGCTTCGAAAGTAATAAATCAAGTTTTAATATAAGACCTTTTTCAGATAATTGTAGTGAATTTGACCCAGGCTAAATTGAACTTTTATATCTTTAACCTGGGGTTCACTCACCATACTTACCTTAAGTAGCCTGTTTGTGGATTTACAACTTTGCTTATGATCCATTTTTACATTTCAGGTTGCAAAGTAAGTCACTGCTTCACCAATTTCAATAGATGATAATTTATTGTAAATGTACATAAAATAGTGTCTAAATAATAAAATTGGTTTTATCATTTTTCAGTTTTTGTTATTTGGTATTTGCAAATAAAACCAATCTTAGATTTCAGTTTAATTCTAAAATTAAAATTTACGAAAATAATAACAAAAATATTATATACATTAGAACACTTGTTTATATAATATTATAATACTTATGTTAGTATCGATCCAGTAACTTTAAAAATCTACTTTTCTAAAAATTTATATAACGTTATTTGCCTTCTGGGAGTGGGAAATTTTTTTGAAATGTGACTAATACTGTTCCTGGTCGGATATTTGACATAATTTAACTCTTCATGTAACTTTCTTGCCAATTTGAAGTCTTCCTCTTCTTGAAGCTTCCTTTTAGTTGATTCGCTCCTTAAACATTTTGCTCCTATTACAAGTTCTATGTTATTTAAAGAAATTCCATTATTTCTATCACCTATTTTTTCTGCATTTTCGCTCTTATGTTCTCCATTTCTATAAGAACTATTTTTATCATCAAAAAGTGATTTTGATTTTAAGTTGTCATCCTTAAGTGACTTATTGTTACTGTTGAAATTATCAAATATGGTACTTAAGTTTTTCACTCCGTTTCTTCCTTTCAAGGAAAACTTATAATTCTTTTCGAAGCCTAAAAATGGAGAACCAAAACTTCTATCAAATTCACAGTCCAATCTTTTTTTATCCTGTTCGTTCTCTTCTTCCCCAAATGATTCATTGCATTTATTCCCAGTTTTCCTAGGAGAGGTTTTAATGTTTTTCAATAGAGACTTTCTCTTTTCTGGTTTCTTGTACAATTTTATAGGAACAGAACCACTATTTATTTTTGTCATACTTCTTGTCTGTCTTAAATTGAGCTGTATTCGAGCTTTTTTCCCTGAAGGTGCACTATCTTTGTTATCCTGAGATTCTTCCTTCTCACAACTACTGTTACTTCTCTTTCTACTCATAAAACCAGTTTTGAGACTAGGTGACAATGCTAATGTTGGAGAGTTGCATAATCTCACAAAAGGTGATAACAGCGCAGAGTGATTAAATGCTACATGTCCACATGGTGCCCTAAAATAAATTAATAAATTTTAGAAAAGAAGAACCAACATGTACAGTAAATTAAAACTAAATATGTAATATTCGTTTATTTATAACCAAATATTAAATACAATTAATATAACGTTACCTTAAAGTACTGGATGATGATAAAGCAGCAACTGCAGGAACTCGAAGTATTTTAATTGTTTTAGAAGGCGGAATTTTTTTCTGTTCAATAGGTTTGAAATATATACACTCACAAGTTATTGCATCATTTGAATCAAGGCTCTGTCTCTCACTGGCAACTTTATTTAGCTTATAAAAAGTGATACTGTCATTGTTTTTTATCAGACTAGCAGACCTATCTTGTAAAAGTACTTGTGTAGTAAAATCTTTTTTTCTATAATTATCACATTTTTCATCTGGTATTGGTTTTAATGAGACAGAGAGCTGTTTATTGGCCATATTCCTCAAAAATGTATCCAGAGGACCTCTTTTTTTGAAACTCCTCTCTGAATGTTTTGAAGTGGAAGGTCCAGGATCAAAACAAAGCTCTTCTGCTAATTGTTTAGCTACCTGTTCATCATTTTTTAATTTTTCTTCAATAATTGACTTTTCTAACTCCTCTTCTTCTTTTAATTTTCTTATCAAAAGTTCACTAGCTCTTGTTTCCTCCTCTTGTCGTTAGTGGATACAGTACATTTGAGGAGGTAAAGCTTAAAGGAGAAAGTATGGTTAATTCGACAGTATCAAGGGCTGATGGTAAACTTGAAGTGTGAAGTCGACATTTTTTTGTAAATTGTAACTTCATTTGTTACTTATTTATTATATTAAAATTATTTACAATAAAAAAAATGTATATTACTGTGACACCTCAAAAAATATNTATTTTCTTTTTTTGAAGCTCTTAACCAAGAGCCAACTCGTACTCGACAAAGTGGGCAAACCAAATTTGTATTAGCCATGGTACTATTAAAGCAAGCAGAACAGAACCCATGATTACAGGGAAGGGTCACCGGTTCGATTAGAATACCTCTACATATAGGACACAAAACGTCATTTAATGATAAATTATTGTAATTATTATTTTTTACGATATTTTGCTTTTTTATAGCTCTTTTTGGAACCATCTTAAAATAATTGTTATTTACATTTGACGTTTAAAGTCGGTCATAGATTACAGACCTTGTCTATGATTAGAGACAGATTACAGATATATAAAACTACTACATATATCTTATCTATGGTTTTGGCCATTTCCATAGACAATATGTAAAACATAGACAAATATTAATGGACGTGCCTTAGCCGTATGTCCTTGTCATGCCCTTGTAATAATTTCTTGACTCGCAAAGTGAGGGAAATGGCGTATATTTTCGGACTAGTGCTATCTCTTTCATGACACACTACGTACTATCGTAACAGAATCGTCCGAAACTTCGTTCCATCTCTGTTTTTGTTGTACCACAATTCTGACTATAGATAATATTCTGATCGCTAAGGCATGTCCATTTGTAAACGTCGATGATGTAAAATAGACGAGGGAAATTTTGATAAAAAAATAAAATTGCCTTCATGTAATAAATGTGTAATGCATATGTCCCATAGATAATTGCACATTACTATCTATGGTGCAGTAAGTATGCGTAGGCCCGTAGGCCGTTAATGTCATCTTAATTTATTTACAAACAAAGTTATACAAATTACTATTAATATTTAATATCAGTATATTGCGTTGTAGTTTTGTTATTCTCATTATTACTAACTTATACTAAGAATAATACGATTTTGGTCACTTAACTCGTGCAACATAACTGAAGAAATACAAAATGAATACAAACACCCCAAATAACCTCAAAGTTGACGTACTGCATTCTTTTTTTAGTGCGGGCCCTGTTAGTGTTGATGAAATCGAAATAAATTTGTATTTGGGGAATCTTTCAGCAGCAACAGACATAAATAATCTCAAAAGATTGAATATAAATCGTATTTTGTCAATAGACAGTTGTCCATTGCCTCGAAAAATTTTGGAATTAAAATCTATCACAAACATGTTTATTCAACTGTCGGATTTACCAAAGGAAGATCTCTTAAGTCGTTTAGATGATACCTATGCGTTTATATGTGAAGGATTACAGAGTGGAGCAGTTCTGGTACATTGTTTTTATGGAGTTTCTCGCAGTGCAACTGTGGTTATAGCTTATTTAATGAAAAAGTACCAATTGGCATATGGAGAGGCATTTGAAAAAGTAAAAATGAAGCGCTCTATTGTTTTCCCAAACCAAGGATTTATTTCTCAACTAATGTTGTATAAAGATATGGGATATAAAGTGGATAAAGAGCATCAAAAGTACAAGGTTTATCGCCTTAGAATGGCAGCAGAGAAAGTAAAAAAGGTAAAAATTCTCCCACAGGACTTCTTTGACCTGATAAAACCTGATCCTGGTTTGACCAGGATTCAACCTGAGCCAAATGTGTACCAATGCAAGAAGTGCCGTAGAATAATTGCCTCAGCTTCAAATTTGCTTAAACATCCAAGTAAGGAATCTAAAGGAAGCTTTTGCACAAAAACATACTTTTTGGAACCCTTGTCATGGATGCAGGGTATTACTCAAACAACACAAGGCAAACTGCATTGTCCAAAGTGTGGAACTAAATTAGGATCATTTAGCTGGATTATGGGGTGTCAGTGTCCCTGTGGATGCCAGGTTGCACCAGCGTTTTATCTCACTCCTTCTAAGATTGACTGGACCGACGTTGTAAAAAATATAGAAGTAACAATTTAAGACAATATTATCTGCAAATAAATTCTTAATTATTCATTAATATTAGGATTTTTCTGTGATGAATGTTAAATTATTACGTTATTAATCTTCTTAACATTGTTCAATAAGTACATGTTCTTTTAATTAAATGAATTAGGGGCCAGTTGTGTAAATAGCTATTCTACACTGTGTAGTATTGTAATATATCTCCTGCCTATTATGATACTGATGTTACTTTGCCTTTTCATTCTAACGTAAGTTCCTCATGTACCTGTTAGAAAAGAACACAGTTTTTATTAATCTTTTCTTATTGTTAGGTGAAATATAATTTCTAGTCTTAGTATTTACCTAACTTATTAAAATATGCAATAATAAAAAGTATTAAAAATAGTATTTCTTTACTTTTATTTAACATTATAAAAAATAATGGACGTTATCTGAAGGACCGTAAAATAAAAAACTGAAATATTAATTATCGAAATTGCTATTCACAATCATTTAAAAGCATCATAAGGTTGATGTAAAAATTTCTTACACTAAATTAGTTGAGTGACGTGAAGAGCGACACAGAATGAAGCACTACTTAATACACAATCGCATTATACGTGGAATAGCAAAGTTAAAGTAAGAAGACGGTACGGTTGGCAGAACTCGTGTCTACAACAAATGGAAAGTACTGGGCGATGATCGTCATGATTTAACATATCCTTGTTTATTTGGAAAAGATATTTTATATTAGCATGTTTGCATTACATAATGCATATTCAATCAATTGTTGGTTTGACATAATTATAATTTAAAGAAATACATACATCAATTAGCATCAAATACAGAAAAACGAAAAAGCTTCATAAATAAAATAACGAGTTATCAACTGAGAAGAACCGAGGATC
>NW_020439399.1:11892-13986 GCF_000699045.2 Agrilus planipennis | reverse complement strand
CTTCGATTAAAGTGATTAGGTTTCCTCGGCTGGTTACTGTATTTATTTATGACCATAAATCTACCCCTTTGTCAAACAAACCATTAGTAGTATTAGGATTTCGTGAAAATGGGGTGAAAATTTACATTTAAAATAGATGGTTATGTAATGGTTCAGGTTTGTAGCGTCATTTTGTGGAGCTATCTCCAGCACCAAGAAGACAAAATTGTGGAATTACTTAACTATTAAGACGTCAAATTAAATGGTAGAACTATGCCTTATGTTGTCACTCAGTCCTAATTTTTAATTTAAAATCATCTTATGGCGTGTTCAGCATCTTCAATTAGGTTATCGTATGGTGGAATCCTAATTCCCATGTGTGAAGTGTTATGGGTCAGGGTTTAAGAACTATATTCTTATAGTGGGACATGTTTCCCAGATTGATAAGTATAGAGTGCAGTTAATGGGTTTAAGTTTAGTTAAAGTGAAAGACATTCTTATTGACATTTGTTTCAGTTTCAGTCGTTAGAGTTAGATTTGCTTATCATTATTCAATCTGTTTTATTTTATTACATATATTGGAAATTTCTATAATTTCAAATGCATACGAGGTAGTCAAATATCTCTTGAATGTTCTTTTGCAAACAATAATAGGCCGATTTGGTCCTAATGGTCAGGTTCTGCGAAGGTCTTCGACTACAACCACCTATGTTAATTTTATTATCGATGCTCTTCAAGTGTGTGCAGGTTACAGGAATTTCATAGCTCAAGGCAAAGTTCAAACCTTGTTGGGTTTTTCCCTTTTTTGGATTCTGGCTCGTATTATTCTTTTGCTGCATACCATATGTTGGTGGTGGCACCAGAACAATTTTTGATTTTGTCACATAATTAAGAGTTAGGTACGTTTTGTCCTTCTTCTTATTAACATGCGTTTTTAATTCATATTTTCTTCGTTGTGCCTGTAGTTGTAATCCGTTATTTCATAGTTAATAATAATTCGTTTGTAAATAAAGTGTTGAATCGAATTTCATTCGTCACGTTAAAACCAACGTTTTGAGAAAATACTGCACGTAATTTAACGGCAACCAATGTCTGTTACAGCCCTGATAATACGTTCTACATTTAGAACTTTTCCAAAGGTGGTGTTATAGCCCAGGGATGGCAAACCTTTACGTATCGACGTGTAATTTTTATAAAGAAAAGTTTAATCAGGTCATAGACGTGCCATCAAATAATTCCGTCTCTGTGATTATTGGGAAAATAATAATACTAAATAATATCAAGTTAAACTTTTTTATTTACTACAAAAAAAAAACGTTTTGCAATTTTTAAATTATACGTGTAATTTAAATTAAAGTAAAATTAGTGTTACTTTTGTTGTTGCAGATTAGATGACAAATAACTTACGTTAGGGTTGTAAGATGTTACTTTTAGCAGAATGTATGCTGAACTGAAGTTATCTGTCAAACGATTTCTAACAGAGTTATTAATGTTATTCATCTCTGAAAAAAATGACTCGCAGGCATAGGTTGATGAAAAAATATTGTTAAAAGAGCATAAGCCAGTTTCTTCAAACAATTAAAAGTGTTTGGTAACGCATTTCATCTTTCCAAAATTTTGTTATTAGCATTTTCACTTGTATTACCTGCCAATCTTTCTGTTTCAATTAGTTTCCTTGTTTCAATAAAGTTTTGGATCCATATTGAACTAGACTTTATGATTGATATTAGTGACGTGCCCAAAATATTGTGTCGCGTGCCACTAATGGCACGCGTGAAATTGGTTCTTAATGTACAGCGGCCGAGTACAGAAATGTATCAAAGTGTTGGAAAAATACGGTTACCGAAGAGACACTGCGTCGAATGTACCAAAGATGCCTGTCATTAGCACAACTTTTATTGCGACGCGTTTTTTTCATGCAAAACTTAGAGCAAGACACGCGTACTCGTTCTTTTTATCGTATTTACTTAGCATTGTTGGCGTTATACACGGTTACTACTATTTATATCTGTTCCCGGAAATGTATGAAATCTAGGAATTGTAACAATTACCAGGAAATTATACAATTCCTAGGCTATTTAGGAAATGTATAAAAGATTGTTTCAAAGATTTTTT
>NW_020439399.1:0-8494 GCF_000699045.2 Agrilus planipennis | reverse complement strand
AAAAAAAATGTTTTTTGGCAAATCTAAATTTGGCTTGTTTTTAAGTTTTTATTGATATAAATATGTGTCAAAGATCATCAACGACCACATAAAACTATTTTTTTTCATCCCTCTGGAACAGTATAACTTTCTGGATAAATGATACGCTGTGTCATTTTCTGTACCGGTTAAATGTGTGTTGAAAATTGAATAATGATCGATTGAGTAGTTAACGTGTTAAGGCGTGACATGGTACCAATATACTGAATAATATTCAATAAAATATGAATTTCCTACAAATAAATTTTATTTAACTGTCATTATTGATTAATTACTTACATTAAAAATACAAAATCAGGTAGAGAATTTCATTAAAATATTTTTTTATAAAACAACATTGTACTTTGGAAGATGAAAATTGCTATTGGCATAAGCTGCCCTGTCGTGGACTAAGTTTGTCAATCTGACTTGAGCGGAGTGTCAAACCAAGCATTTATCATGGTTGGTTCAATATTGGACAGTTGTCGGGGTCAAGCTCAGACCAAGCTTGGCCCTGTTATGAATTCCTTTACCTTCAACTCGGGTTGCATTTCACACCCGGTAGGGTTCCCTTGGAACCTAAATATACCATTACTGCAGTTGTTCTTAAAACAGTAAAAATTCAAAATTACTTTTGTAACATCAGCGTAAGGTCGTCAGTCCTAAAACTGGTTGGACACGCTTCTCCTCTTTATCCTATCCTGAGCGAATCTNACATACGCCTTTAACAATCTTTTTCGAATTTCTGAATTAACCGTTCGCGAGCATAGATGTGACTTCTTTTTATTAAAGACGACACGACCCTGCGCTATCCTCCGCTTTATATCCCTAATACTCCTGTACTGACTTCTCTGACTTCCTAGATATCGAAAATTAGCCACTTCTTCTAATTTTTCGTCTCATATCTTTATATTCGCTCTTTCCCTACTTTTTCTTCCCTTGCATATTAGTATTTTATTTTTACTTTCATTTATTTTCATACAGTATTGATCTGTTAGTACCGCTTCCATTTTATTTAAAGCTATTTCTAAGTCCTCCTTGCTAGATGCTAATACTGCTATACCTAGGGCGTTACGACAAAAGTAAGTTAGGGAAATCTTGGTCTAGACCATAGGGCCATAGGACCATAATATGTATATATCTATTGGAGGCTTTTAATTTGCCTGTACTCTAGGTACACCCCAAAATAAAATTAACTTCCTACTCATTTCTTCGAAAGTAAACGAACCATTATTATTATTTTGATCGTTTTGTATTGTCACGATAAACCTTGAAAAAATTATGATTTTTTGGTCCACTCCCACAAGTAAAAGCAACTTGTTATAGTGATTTATGGAGTGATATGAAGTAATTAAAACAGAGTATGTAATAGTACCTAAGCAGATACATAGCATCGATTCGTAATATCGTACATATTAAAAACTTTTCTGCCTTGCAGTCTGTTCGCTGTTTGTCGCTGTGCCGTATCGATCGCCGCTTGCGGCATTCGTTTATAATGTTATTTTCGTTCAAATATTAGACGTTTCTAACAATTAGTCGGAAGGACGGATAGAGAACGTAGCCATAGCAATAGAGTTCCATAAAAACACTCAACTGTGGAACCTGAAAAATTGTATTTTTTTTTTTTGATAAATCGTCTCTTGTTGACTGTAACCGACCAAACATGGTTTCGCGAACGATCGGTATGTACAGTAGTTTTTTTAGTAACTTTTATTACGTACTTGTTGGTGTTCCTAATTTGACTGATAGGTGGTACTTGCTTTAGTTTAATAAACTTTTTGTAGTGGTTAATTATTTAACAGTAATTTGAAAGTTCATTTAATTGTTATCTATCACAAATTACCTGAAATTAATGAGGAAAAATTGTTGCCGCTGTCACACCCTCACCGGGAATCGAACCCGGAAGCTTTGGCTTTACACGCCAATGCTTTGGCAACTAAGCTACGAAAGGTGACTGCAGCATCAACGACTAAATATACTTATTATGTACTAATGTGTATATATATTAATATTATTAAGAAACTTTTTATAGTAAGAGCTTTAGTTTAAGTGTTTGGTTTAAAATCAGTGACAGATAATACTTCATTTTTATCAAGCACTAAATAATAAAAAATACCAATAAGAATTGCTTTCGTATTCGACTTTTTTTTGTCTATCGCGCTTAATTAATATGTGCACACACATGCTGGTACGTGCATACATACACGTTTAACGTCTACCATAATTATACACGTATTATGTGCCTATAAATGTGTATGTCTACAACTTAAGTATGCATGCATGTATGCGTGTTACCCCTCGTCGGCAATAACGCTTTTGTACATCGCATTCACATGCGTGCATGTACGTCCATGTGTGCAGAAAATATACACACATATCATGTTTTAGGTACTTGTGCAACACACACGTAGCTATTTACTAACACCGGATATTTTCCCGTACAATAACTGACCTCGACAACTTGTTTCTTGTGAATCTGTTGTCACTTAGGGTGTCGAGATGGGATTCTGCCAAAAAACATCAATTCCTACTGTCAATCCCGCTTCTATTCTATCTAAACCTGCGTCTAACTCCTTCCTACTGGATACAAATACTGCTACATCATCAAACCAATCAGAATTTTATTTTGGCGAATCAATTCCAAAATGGGCAGATAATATGTGCATGCATATACTATANAACATATTTAGCAATACCGGAAGTAACTACCATGCAGGCAAATTTGCATTGCGAAATAAGGGGCACGTCCGGTTTTGCCACACTGCTTTGAAACGAGAAAAGGGGAACAATGTAAACGATCCGCTATTGTAGCGGATTAAAAATGGAAAAAGAAACGGTGGAATGACCGTTAGCCATTTTCATAAACGGAATTTTCTTTTACGTTGAGTGACGAGTTTAGGACCGAACTTGACAGGAATATTCTACAGGGTGTAACAAAAATACGCGCCCAGCTTTTGAGGGTGTTAACTAGGTGCAATAAACAACCGCACTATGAATTCAGCAACGTTGTTAAGAACAAAAATTTACAATCCGAAGCCGGCTCTGTGCGTGAATTGGCAACATAGGTGTCTACCTATAAAAACTTTGCAGTTCCATGGGCGGAGAATGTAAACATTGCCGATTATCGATCGTCTAAGATAAACATAAATAATTTCGTACTATTACATAATGTTTAGAGTAAATAGATTGAATAAGTACATTACAGGCAGCACTATGTAAATGTATAACATAAAAGAAAAAAAAAATGGTAGTTACTTAAACATTTATTGGTAAATGAGTATCTATCATCTTGATAATTGTAACTTTTTTTAATTAAACTTACTAGAAAAGTCAAATAAGTCTCCAAAAATTTCGAATCACACATTTGCCGAACAGTTTATAAAATTGCACAGGATTGCATCCGAATTTGCGTCGCACCAATAGTGATGATTCGAAACCATCGACACAAAACCAATCATGGTTGATAGTCAGTTTCAGGCAATTCTTGCACTCGTTGCAAATGATAGGGTTGCAGCGCAACTGTTCCTTTAAAATTTGCCACACTGCCAAACTGTCTCTGCTATTGTACGTATACTATTTTGAGGATTTTCTTCTTTAAAATCGAGTATTTTGTCCCTATAGTGGCGATATGGTTCAAACGCGTGAATACGTATCATGTATTGTAACATTATTGTAACAACAACGGTGACTGACCTGCACCAATGATAGATTGCTGACTTAGTTTATTGAACTGTACATCGATTGTTTCATTCACCCTCTTTTGCTTTGATTATTTTCTTCACATTAGAACTAGGGAAAGAAATAGTAAATTATCTCATTTAAGATTCAACTTTAAAACAAGTCTTGCACTCTGCACATATGATAGTTGCAGCGCAACTGTTCCTTTAAAATTTGCCACACTGCCAAACTATCTCTGCTATTGTGCGTATACTATTTTGAGGATTTTCTTCTTTAAAATCGAGTATTTTGTCCCTATAGTGGCGATATGGTTCAAACGCTTGAATACGTATCATGTATTGTAACATTATTGTAACAACAACGGTGACTGACCTGCACCAATGATAGATTGCTGACTTAGTTTATTGAACTGTACATCGATTGTCTCATTCACCTCAATATTGAAAATAGATTTATAAAATGACATAGTAATCAAAATAATCAATAGAATCGATTAGAGATGCACCGGATAGTGGTTTTACCGGGTATCCCACCGGTCAAGGTTGATAAAGATCGTGATTATTTAAAAAAAAAATTAGAAATCGATGATTTCTTCAAAAAATCATGATTTTTTTTGCTGAATCTGTTGTCACTTAGGGCGTATGCGAACTCCGCATTGTNTTTGTATTTAAATACTTTAATAAAGGTGTTTTATTTGAAATACTGATTAGGTTTTGAAATAAAAGGTAGGAGAATAAAGGCTATGTGGTGAATAAAGAAAAGGAGAGAGAAATAAGACCTGACGGAACAGGAATAAAATAGTAAATTCTCGTTATTTACAGCTACTGTAGAGTGTAGACAATATGACTACACATGTATAAACTAGATAATACTTAATTAAATGACATTTTCACAGAAAGACTAATTGTAATCAACTTTTATTACTTTCTACCACGTTGTTATAATGATCAAACAGATTAGTTTCGCAATTGCTTTATTGCAGTTGTCGTTAGATTATTCTCATGTTAAACTAATATCGTTTTAGTTAGTATATTAGTCTGAATCTATTCTTGGCAATTATGGAAACAATTCGCAGAAATTGAATTTGTTTTGTGCACTATTTTTATTAAGTGTCTAATATTTTAATTGCGAATGCATATGTGTGTTAAAATATTTGCGTATTATCTAAATTTAATTCGAATGCGTCTGTCGAAGTAAAATTAAATGAAGGTTAATTCTAATGCTTTCTTAATTGCGAACTAAATTCATAAGCCGAAAAAGTGTATTTTGTGAAGAAACCATTTTTGGCTGGAATTCCGAAAACTTCCGATGCCTTTAAAAGGCAGCAAAGGGTAAAATAATTTTCAATCTAATTGTTTCCTAGAAAATCCTACAGTAAAACCTTGATAATATTAGTGTAGAGTAAATGTAATAAGTAAGTTTATAAAAACACTTTATTGCATCATAAATGTTCGAGTGACTTCGAATGACATTATCATCATCCTTGTAGGGTCGACAGTCCTAGGACTGGTTGGACGTTTGCACCTACACTCATTCTCAGTCTTAGCTAATCTTTGCATTTCCCTAAAATTAGAACATCCCACATCCTTAACTATTTGTGAACAGTAATCTAATCTACATCTACTCTCTTACCTCCTGTTTCTGCTTTTAATATGCCTCAAAAAAAAAACTTTTGAATGTTTCGTTCCCATCAGCCACTAATACTGGTGGGCGGGCAGTCCCTCCGGACTATGCTGGAAGGGAGAGCGGAAGGCACTCTTCAGCCTGATTTCAGGAATCGTGTGAATGGGTGAGTGGTGGTTCGGGTGAGAAAGATCAGACGGACGAAATGAAAACGGAAACGAATGAAAGATTATCTGTGGAATATTACTGCCCCAGCATTTGCTTAAGTGATCCACGGAAACTACAGAAAAATTTGGGATGCTAAGCAATGGACTAAATATCTAGGCCATGCCTCTGGGTATGGCATAAAAGTAAACAAAAATATTGCTATTCAAGAAAAGAAAAAGTAGGGAAAGTGAGTATAAAAAAAAAGAGATGAAAAATTAGAAGAAGTCGCTGATTTTCAGTATCTTGGAAATTAGATAATTCAGGATGGAAGTAGCAATAGAGAATAAAACAAAGGATAGCGCAGGATCGAGTCGCCTTTAACAAAAAGGAGTTAATTCTGTGCTCACGAATGGTTACATTAGATAGATTGTTAAAAGTTTATCTGGAGTACGGCTCTGTACAAGTGCAAAACATGAAGGATGGAATAGACAAGAGTAGAAGCGTTCGAAATATGATGTTATTTGCGAAAGGTTAGAAATCAGGAGGCATTAGAAAGATGAGGACAGAGGACTTGATGGAAGTCAATAAAAAGTAGGCGAGATAAGTTGGTAGGACATCTTCTGAGGCATTAAGAGACATTTTAGTTATTTAGTTGAGAGGAATAGAGGTAGACTTAGATTAAATTGTTGTTCAGGATGGAAGGAGCAGTGGAGATATAAAACAAAGGATAACACAGGGTGGAGTAGTCTTTATCAAAAAGAAGTCACTCGCAAACGGTTCATTTAGACATTCGAAAAAGATTGTTAAAGGTGTATGGGTGCGAAACGTGGACGGTGAGCGGATACTGTAGATAGAGAGGGTAAGAAATCAGAAGGTATTAGAAAGAGTAGGAAAAGAGAGACACTATAAATGTCGATAAGTAATAGGCGAGAATGTTAATAGGACACCTTCTCAAGCATAAAGACATATTAAAAGCAAAAGCAGGAATTGAGAGAAGTAGAGGTAGACCAAGGTTAGTTTACTGTTCACAAATAGTTAAAGATGTTCTAGTTTTAGGGAAATGCGAGGATTAGCTGAGGATAGGAATGTTTGGAGCTGTAGGTCCAACTAGCCTTAGGATTGACGACCCTATGATGATGATACTGTTGCGTATTTTGTTGGTTCCCGATTTTTTCTAGTCTCACTAAAATAATAAAGAAAACTAGGTAAACCGTACGGTGAAATCCATTTCTACCGCCGCACTATTTTCCATACGTTGTTTGGAATGTCATAAAAACTCAAGTGAGAACCTTTGGCTGCTTCCTAATTTGCAACAATTCACTGCCGATATATTTTGTTTTTGGAGTTACTTCTTTCAAACTAGAAATTTTCACAAAAATCCGCATGCGTTTAACAGATGCGATCGACACTTTGAGTATTAGCTGTGACTTTCCTAATCCTTTGAAATAGATTTTTGCCGATAACAGCTTTGGTATACTTCTGGGAAATTATTTTTAAGGACGAAACTCATTTTTTGTCGTGTTCATATGGGAAAACGGGATCGTTTATTGCTTGACCTCGTAGGCTGTTATCACTGTTTGCCTCTCAAAAATGTAAAGTGGTAGAGCGATTAATCTGAAAACANTTTCACAGAAAGACTAATTGTAATCAACTTTTATTACTTTCTACCACGTTGTTATAATGATCAAACAGATTAGTTTCGCAATTGCTTTATTGCAGTTGTCGTTAGATTATTCTCATGTTAAACTAATATCGTTTTAGTTAGTATATTAGTCTGAATCTATTCTTGGCAATTATGGAAACAATTCGCAGAAATTGAATTTGTTTTGTGCACTATTTTTATTAAGTGTCTAATATTTTAATTGCGAATGCATATGTGTGTTAAAATATTTGCGTATTATCTAAATTTAATTCGAATGCGTCTGTCGAAGTAAAATTAAATGAAGGTTAATTCTAATGCTTTCTTAATTGCGAACTAAATTCATAAGCCGAAAAAGTGTATTTTGTGAAGAAACCATTTTTGGCTGGAATTCCGAAAACTTCCGATGCCTTTAAAAGGCAGCAAAGGGTAAAATAATTTTCAATCTAATTGTTTCCTAGAAAATCCTACAGTAAAACCTTGATAATATTAGTGTAGAGTAAATGTAATAAGTAAGTTTATAAAAACACTTTATTGCATCATAAATGTTCGAGTGACTTCGAATGACATTATCATCATCCTTGTAGGGTCGACAGTCCTAGGACTGGTTGGACGTTTGCACCTACACTCATTCTCAGTCTTAGCTAATCTTTGCATTTCCCTAAAATTAGAACATCCCACATCCTTAACTATTTGTGAACAGTAATCTAATCTACATCTACTCTCTTACCTCCTGTTTCTGCTTTTAATATGCCTCAAAAAAAAAACTTTTGAATGTTTCGTTCCCATCAGCCACTAATACTGGTGGGCGGGCAGTCCCTCCGGACTATGCTGGAAGGGAGAGCGGAAGGCACTCTTCAGCCTGATTTCAGGAATCGTGTGAATGGGTGAGTGGTGGTTCGGGTGAGAAAGATCAGACGGACGAAATGAAAACGGAAACGAATGAAAGATTATCTGTGGAATATTACTGCCCCAGCATTTGCTTAAGTGATCCACGGAAACTACAGAAAAATTTGGGATGCTAAGCAATGGACTAAATATCTAGGCCATGCCTCTGGGTATGGCATAAAAGTAAACAAAAATATTGCTATTCAAGAAAAGAAAAAGTAGGGAAAGTGAGTATAAAAAAAAAGAGATGAAAAATTAGAAGAAGTCGCTGATTTTCAGTATCTTGGAAATTAGATAATTCAGGATGGAAGTAGCAATAGAGAATAAAACAAAGGATAGCGCAGGATCGAGTCGCCTTTAACAAAAAGGAGTTAATTCTGTGCTCACGAATGGTTACATTAGATAGATTGTTAAAAGTTTATCTGGAGTACGGCTCTGTACAAGTGCAAAACATGAAGGATGGAATAGACAAGAGTAGAAGCGTTCGAAATATGATGTTAT
>NW_020439398.1:9172-14192 GCF_000699045.2 Agrilus planipennis | reverse complement strand
TCATTGCACAAACTTTTTACTACATATTAATTTACTAATGTTATTATTAATGATAGGATATATTTACATGCTTGTTCTTACATCTGCCAAATTGGTAGTTGGCAAAAAAAATCATCTTAAGAATTACAAAAATGTGATTTTTTTGTAGCAGTAGTTACATACTAAGGAACTCTCAATTCATTAAGGTAATAATTACCTAGAGGTATGGAGATTTTAATGAATTAAAAGAAGAGTGACTTTTTATAATTAGAATGAAATTGTTTAAGAATAATTTGTAAGAAAACATCAAAATCAAATATATTGCAAGATTTCAGAAGGGAAGATAACATAACATAAGTTTTCCTTAGGAAATATTTTTAAATTAAATAAGACTAGTAGCATAAAAAATGTCCTTATTATTTCCTTCTCACTAAGTTACTTCTGAGAGCAGTTTGTTTGTCATTCGTGAACAAATGGGGCCCGTAAACTGGTAACAATCCCGCCTGTGTACAAGATTTACAGCAGAATCGGGCATAATATTTGTGGGAACAATACTTCGCCCTCACGATCAGCTGGCAATTGGCAAAGAACTGATTATCGGTACAGTTTGGATGTAAATTCAAACCTAGAGGGAATATTACATTACAATCAGTTAAGAAAGTATTTTCAGTAATTAATTCTCTATTTAATTTATCAAATTGTTAGCCTTAAAATATGTTCTTATTTACCTTCAACGGTGATCTTCAGAGTGCTTCGTGATCGTGAAAACTGATTCACTGCTTCGCATGCATAATCACCAGTATCATTCTGGTCTATTCCTCGTATATAAAGAACGTGGTTATCTAGACAAATAATAATGTTTCGGTTAAAATAAAATCTTAGAAAAACGATAAAGATCGGGGGCAAAACCAGGAGGGGGGAGGTACGCAAGGAGTGGTCTAACGATAAGATTTGATCCTCTTTAATGTAGCGCACAAACTCTCGCGAAATTCAATAATCCGAAATATTAAACCCAAACGATTTAAACCACGCAACTGTACAACTTATGTATTAATCCCTTAACCCCTTGACCTAAACCATAAATACCTACCACCTTAAGTCTGTAAGCTTAACTTGTAATACATGATTCTATAACGTAAGCATTTTAACCACTATAGCCCGGGGGTGCTGTTCAACGTGATTTAAACCTCGCAACCCTACAACCTAAGTATTTTAAATTCTTTAACCCCTTGACCTAAACCATAAATACCTATCACCTTAATAAACTTGTTAATCCCCATGATCCTATAGCGTAAGCTTTTTAACCACCATAATCCGGGAGGGGGAAAGCTATTCCACGTAATTTAAACCTCGCAACCCTACAACCTATAGTATTTTGAATTCTTTATCCCCTTGACTTAAACCATAAATACCTACCACTTTCAACTTCTTAATCCCCATGACTCTATAACGTAAGTTTTTTAACGACTACTATCCGGTGGGAGGGGGTTGCTATTCAACGTGATAAAGAAATTTATGTCGCAGTGGTAATTTATATACATATTAATTAATCTAATAGCATTGACTACTGTGCTCCTGGTTATGGGGTTACGTTTACAAAAGTTTTAAAAGTCTAGATTATGATCTTATGTTGGTATTTATGGTTTAGATTAAGAGATTAAGGGGTTTGAAAAGTTTTTTTAAAAATGGTTTTATACCATCTTTATTTCACTATCTCTCCCTTTCCCTCCCTTTTGAATCCTTTTGACCCATTAATTTTTGGGGAATGTACATTTAGATCCCCACTGTATATGTACCTACCGGAAACGTATATGTGCACAGTGTTTTAAAAATTTTGAATTACTTACCGGAAATATAAAGTTTGTCCGTTTGCTGAATGGGCTGACCATCTTTGTACCATTGTACTTGCGGAACAGGGTAACCTTCCACGTTGCAATTTAGGGTAACATCACTTCCTAACGGGAAATGTTGTTTTTCGGATGTGACGTTAGTCCTTACAGGCACTAAATATAAATTCTATTAATTACGAAGAGGCAAAAATTTCATTTAATTTTGGTTTTGCTTTCAACAAATGTTAATGTTAATCAATAGTTTACATGTTTCAACCATAATGTATACCAAAACATTCACAACTAAATATTTAAGGCTACATAAGCAAAATTTACACTACACAGAAAGAGCTAAAAAGCGTTACTTCATGCTTTTTGTTAATTACCCGTGTATCCTTGAGAAGGTTCCATAACAGGTGGAAGTTGGGGTGCTATGTCATTGCCGGTTATATCAGGAGAGGGTTCCTCATAAGGTGGCGGGATGTATGGTTCAGGTGTAGGTATGGGCCTGGGATAATAAACTGGTCTTTGAAATCGAGGTCTTTCGGTGGTAGTCGATGGTTCTGGTGCCGGAATGACATATTTCATGTATTGTTCGTCTTCTGGTCTAGTACTGTAAACGGGCCCTAATGCTTGGACAGTTACCGCCCAGCTGGTTGCTTTGCCTATACCGTTGTAGGCTTGGCACGTGTACACCCCCAGGTTTGAGAGTTGTACTGATTGTATGAGTAAGGAGAAGTCGCCGGTACCGCCAGCGAATTCGTTCGTGTGCATAGGAACCAGGTTATTGTCTTTCCACCAGGTCACGAAGGGAATAGGGTAACCGATAGCGTAACAATTGAGGACCGCTTTTGACCCTAATGCCACCACCACGTCCGACTTCTCATCGTTTATTATGGACGTCGGATGAGCTACACCATCTGTTAGTTTTGTTAGTGTTAGTGACTACAGAAACTTTTAAGAATTAATCTACAGCAATAAAATTTAACAAAACTAAAAGCAGTTTTTTGTGTTTCATCAATCTACATTGCGGTACAATGTGGTTGGTAGGGTGGAAAGTAACAGGCAGTATGCAAGGGAACAACAGAAAAATATGAACTAAGGAAAATAGATGGTCGATGTTCTCTCGAATGCTAAACTAGGATCTAAACATTAGACATCTGCGATGTTAGATATGACAGATATTTGCCAAGACAACAGTGATGTCCGCCGAAAATTTGCAGGCTTGGCGTTCACCATCCGACCCGAATAGGGAAGAGATTGCGATGGGTCGATCAGTTTACTGCACTTGTATGGTCTTGGTGCGTGCAACGACGTTAGTTATTCGTATTTGCGGTGTCGATGTCGAATAGAATCAAAAGAAGTCATGAGAAGAAATTGTTCAGAATCCCATACAAAAGAAAACCAATGTAAATTTCTATTGTATACTTCTTAAATTTTTAATGGAGGTGATGATCCAATACGTGTGAAATGTACCCATATCGGTAAAGAACAGGTCAAAGCCCTCATCTTCTAATGCTTTTCTTATGGAACTTCCGCTTGCCCCCTTATGTGACATGTCGGTGTAATTTTGAGAATGTTTGGCATAGATAATAATAATACATTATAAGGCTTAAGAATCCAAAGAATAATTCAAGATAAAAAAAGGAAAAAGAAAGAATTTCGTGTCAAACAATAAGTAAGAAATCAAAAAGAAAGGATTTTCTACGGAAGAGAATGTAAACATTATTATCCGTATAGAAAGCAGAACATCAACTCTACTGTTTTGTAGTTAATCTAATTATTTACAATGTATGTTAATTGCACTATTGTTACCGATTTAGAAAAAGAAATTTGATGAGAAATAAATACCTGTGACGTCAAGTTTAATTTCTCGCTGTACCTCCCCCATATTATTCTTTGCGATGCAGAGGTATACACCAGAGTCAGTTTTGTGAAGCGTGATAATTTGAAGTACCCCATCCAGTAAAATGCGGAAGCGAGGTTGTGATCCATCAATCTATAGTTGATCAACAACAAATATTAGAGATGTCCGGTATCATCCAGCCCCTCAATACTTACGAGAAGATTTCCTTTCTTCCAAGTGATGTCCGGATTTGGGTTTCCCCTAACCGAGCATTTAAGAGTAGCATAATCACCCTCGCCAGCCGTTACTTCTGGTTCGAAGGTTTCTTCTTCTATAACCGGGGGATAATCTACAGAACAGAAAATTAGAATAGTTACAGGAAGTCGTCGCTTCAAGACCTATAAAGGGGGATTAACAGAGGTACAGAGACAAATTCTAAAATGGGACATACATCCTGCCTGGATCGGTGATTGGGTGTAAGCTGGTAAGTTGCTGTAACCGGTGGTGACCAATTCAGCAGGAACTTCGAAGCCTGGGGAGTGGGGTGCCAGACAGGAGGTTCCACACCCTGTTGAGCAACACTTCAGGTCTACCGAGCAATCCGCGTCGTCCCTACATTCCTGATCGCACCTGGCGCCTTCTCCACTCAATTGTGGACATGTTCCTTCCTTATTCACTAGGAATAATTAAAAAAAAAAATTTTACAAAAACAACAGAGAATCATTCATTATAAGTGGTACCTGGTCTACAAGTGGGAATAAAGTTTCTGTCGTCTTCTACGGTTCTGTTCACGTTGAGGTCCACGGCACACCTGGTGCCCTCTTCACACTGTACGTCCCTGCAGGGGTCATGACATCTACACCTGCGGCAAGCAGTCTCTTCGTCCACGAACTCTTCCCATCCATACTCGCACAACAGACTCGAGCATTCGTCCGAAAATCTTTGACAGTCGTTGGGGGGTTGGGGTTGGGGTTGTCCCACATTGACATTTGCTATTAATTACAATTGGATTAAACATTATTTTGATTTTGATTTATTAAAAAAAAATGATAAAAAGTTGTAGGTATTAGTACGTACCTAATTTAAAACCTCTGAAAATTTTTATTTATGTACAAATATTTCTTTTACAAATGTTTATATGGTTTTGCAGTCATGTTTCATTACCAGTAAAAGTTTTAAGGACATGCATTAAGAAAAAAGCAAAAAATGAACTACCAATGTGCAGATTGCGTTTAAAAAAAAAATGCAAGTGCAATTATAAAAGCCTATTATAGGAAGCTTGAAAAAATTTGCATTGAAATAATTTGTTTAGTTTAATTTATATTTTTAAGAAATTTATTGCAATAACTTGTAAAATATTATTTGG
>NW_020439398.1:0-8965 GCF_000699045.2 Agrilus planipennis | reverse complement strand
CGTACTGTTAAGACAGCAGGTAAAAGTTGGTCTGTGTTCTGTCGGAGCTGCCTGCGACGCGCTGATGAGATTCAAAAAAATCGAAATCGCGATCCGCGTCTGGCAGTTTCTACAGGATACGGACCACTTCGAATTATTTTATAAAATAGAAAGTCGTTTATTTTCTAAGACTTTTCTTTGTATGACGTGATTGTCTTTTCCCTTCGATGTCTTTATAAGCGGATTCTACTGTAGTTAATTCGTAGCTCTGCAGTTTACCTTTTTGTATCACATGAAAAATAGTATACTACATATACAAGGGTTATAATATTAAGTTTTATTAACCACCATGCAATTTTTCTAAGGCGTATAGTACCTTTCTTTCTACCAGGTTCTGAACACCGTTGTTTACAAGCGTCTTCCGTTGGGAAATTGTTATTATTCGCTTTGCAACCACCGTATCTGAACTGTTCACACGTCTGACTTTCTTTGCTGAAATACCAACGTCTGTAGTGGCCTCTGCACGGTCCCTCTTCTTTCGGTTGTTCGCAAGCATCTGTAATTTGAGAGTGTGTAAAAATTGTTTCACTTAGATTTTTTTTCGTGTCGTGTACCAACTGAGTCGTCTCTGACGCAAAGTTCTGAACATTCTTCTCGTGTTTCGAAGCGATTGTTGTTTCCTAAGCAACCGCCATAAATAAATTGGGCGCATTGTTTCCTTTCGGTATCGTAATACCACATGGGATAATATCCTTCACAAGGACCTGCTACTTTAGGCAGCAAACAACGATCTGTGAAATTATGAAACAGAAAAGGAAGTGATCATTGTGAAGACTAGCTCAATCAATCAAAGATTTTCGGGACAACACATACCCGTTCCTTGAGGTTCAACACAAATTTCTTGGCATTCATCTCTTGTACGGAAACGGTTTTCGTTTCCTTCGCAGCCGCCATACCAAAATCGTGAACATCCACCATATTCCATATCGAAGAACCATTTGACCGTGTAATTTCTACAGGAGCCTCTTTCCTTCCTCAGGGTGCAGCTGTCTACAAAATCAACGCAATCACATTTGCATTATCCCATAAGATAAAAAGCTCTCGCAAGTTTACCCTGTAGTTTTGTGAGAACTTCGTCGCATCCCTCGAAGTTTTCGCCAGTTGCTTCGGTAACACCATCCAAACAACAACCATACTTGGTAGAATCGCAGCCACATCCTTCGTAGTTGGGTCCCTTTGCTGGCGTTTGGTCGTCTGAGCAACATCCGAATTCGGTGTTTTGACATCCACATCCTGAGGACGATTTTTTAAAGATATTCGATTTTAAATTGAATAAATGACATTTTTACCCTGCTTGTGGGGCCCTTTAGCTGCAGTTACTCCATCCGGACAGCAACCGAATTGGAAGGTATGACACTGACATCCCTGGTACTCTGCACCTGCTGCAGGAGTGTAACTATCAGGACAGCATCCGAATTCTGTGTACTGGCAACCGCAACCTTCGTTGTTGTATCCCCTTGCTGCGGTCGAATTATCAGGACAACAGCCGTACGGTGAATACTGACAGCCACATCCTTCGCAACGATAGAACGTTGTTTACAAATTGTAATGCATTTATTTTAAATAATATCGAACGAACCTTCTAAATTTGGTCCTTGAGCTGGTATAATATTGTCCGGACAGCACCCGTAAGATGTTATTAAACAACACCCTTCCTTATTATAACCATGAGCAGGAGTGATACTGTCCTCACAGCATCCGTAAGCACTTGATTCACATTCCATTTTGCAACCCTTGTAGTTTGGTCCTTTGGCTAAAAAATATGTCACACGTGAAATATGCTGAAGGATACACGATAGATTGAACTTATTTACCGGAAGTGCCATCGGGGCAACAGCCGAAGTAGGATTCGGTGCAGTTTTCGCTGAAAATATCACAACCCTCGTAGTCTTCTCCTTGGGCTGTTTCAACTCCATCAGGACAGCATCCGTAAGTGCTCTCGTTACAAGGTCCGGGTTCTTCAGTAGGAACCATTGTAGTTGTAACTCCTTCCTCTTCTTTTTCTTCCCGTTTACATCCTTTTCCGTGAGCGTCTTTTGCTTCGGTAACATTATCCGGGCAACAACCAAATCTAAAGTAGAATTCGAAAAACATTTAAAAAATCAGTTATTTTTTTTCAAAGAAAACTATTGCATACTTAGATTTGAGACATTTCGGCGGTGGAGGGGGACAACCTTCTTTATTCGTACCTTCGGCTGGGGTCTTTTTATCAGGGCAGCAGCCGAATAACGATTGCTCGCAGTGAGTTGGCGGGCATCCTTTAAAGTTTTTACCTTTTGCAACGGATACACCGTCTTCGCAACAACCGTAGGTTGTTTCGTTACATGTTTTAACATCTGGACATCCTGGAAATAAACCATTGGACAAATATTAGTATCCAGGACTATGTGCGCGAATGTCAGACAACAGTACCTTTATTAAATGGTCCTTTGGCTGGTGTAATTTGGTCAATACAGCAACCGTGTTTGCTAGTTTTACAGTCGGGCTTCTTTTTCCTTCTACATTTTCGCATTTTACGAAGAAATATGTCTGTGACAGGTGTTGTTTCCCACAGGTCACCTATGGCATTTTGTATTCAAAGTGTGTTCTCTGAGTATCTTTCAAATATGTTTTACGTACCTTCGGTGGATGATGACCACACGTCGAATTCTGAAGTAGTCTCGCTTTCTGAGCTACCTTCCGAGATTTCGGTTGAGACAGACGATCCTTCACTTGTATCTGTACTACTGTATGCTTCTGTCGTACCGCCACTTTCAGACGAGGCTTCGGAACTTCCTGAGACCTCTTCCGTTGTACTTCCCGATACCTCTTCCGATGTAGCTGAAGAGTCTGTTGTTAAACCAGAGACTTCGGAGGTGGCTTCTGAAGACGACTCCATTGTGCTGCTTTCCATTTCTGTGGTGCTCCCTGAGAAGGAACTAGTAGTGCTTCCTTCGCTTTCTCCCGTGCTGCTACTGCCTTCACTTATTTCCGTGGTGCTTCCCGATGGAGATGACGATTCTTCGATGGTACTGCCACTTGTTGTTGAGGATTCTGATGTTTCTTCTGTATCTGTGCTCTCGCTTCCTGTTTCTGTTGTAGAAGAATCCGTTGTGCTGTCGGAAGTAAATTCTGTGGACAAGTCTGTAGTGAAGTCGCTGGTGCTTTCAACATCCGTGGGTGTATAGGTGATGATTGTAGTCAGGAAAGACTCCGTAGAATCTGTTTCTGTTGTTGGTGTGTCTGTTGTTTGAGTGTCGGTTGTTTCAGTGTCAGTTGTTTGACTGTCGGTTGTTTCTGTGTCGGTGGTTCCGGTGTCTGTGGTTTCAGTGTCCGTTGTTATCGTGCTTATGTCTGTTGTGCTCTCATCTGTCATTTCCGTGGTAAAGAATGAGCTTTCCGATATCGCACTTAATGTGGTTGATACAACTGAACTGAGCATTTCTGTTAAACTGCTCATCGATAAACTGCTCTCGGTTTCTCCTGACGGTGATGACTCCTCTTCGGTAACGGCAGATGAGCTGCCGAGATCTTCTGAGCTGCTGGTGGTGCCTTCGCTGGTAGGCGTAAGACCATCGCTGCTCGTTGTACCTGATGGAGTTTCGGAAGATTCGCCCGAACCTTCGCTAGAGGACGAGAGGGAATCTGTCGAGAGCATTTCTGATGATTTTGAAGAATCTGTTATTTCCGTTTCTCCTGATCCTGTCTCGGGACTTGACAGATCAGACGATTGGGCGGTGTATGCTGATGAATCGTCGCTTACCATGAAGTCTTCTGATACCAAGGTCGATTCTGATTCTATAGTCGAACCTCCAGATTCCTATATTGCATGGAACATAAATACTGTTGACATTTTATGTATTTTATTTTACAAAAATATTACGTAAAACTCCGGCGCAAGTGTTGTTTCTTCATCGATGGCTTCATCTTCCGGTTCATAGTCAACCCATTCGCCATCTTCGCATTCTGTATCAAAATCTTCTTCGTATTCTCCCGCTTCTTCTTCTTCTTCCTTATCATCTTTTTCCTTGTCTTTCTTTTCTTCTGTTGGCTTTTCAGCTTCTTTTTCTGGTTTGGTGACGTCGCTCGGCGAAGGTTTAGATTCAGCTTTGGTTTCTTCGGTTTCTTCCATCGACTTAGTAACGCTAGCCGACAATATTTCATCTGTAAAGTATAATTAGTATTAGAAGGCTTTGGGGGTGGCGAACAGGGCAATCGCCCGGGGCCTCGCTTTTGCAGGACCTCGCGCAACAATCTAATTAGAAAATATTAGGTAGTAATAATACATACTACTAATGTTTATTTGAATTTCTTAATAGTCTTAAAAGAAGCCGCAANTCCGGTTTGGGCATAATAAATATTTATTAACATTATCATGCTGATAATTAGTAAAATGCTCATAAGCCATCGTCTACACCACTGGATGCAATTGCGCATGCGTAGAATAAGGTTTTTATTATAGGTATTTGCTGTTTTTTCACTTCAAGCCAAACCGAGGCATAAGTACATTTTTATAATACTATGTGCCTGGAGGATATATTTATTGACTTACCACTAGCCGTTTGATTTGTTATTAGAGGTGGTTTCTTTTCTTCCCTAGTCACGCAGATATATTCACACTCCTCTTGCGAACTGAATCTGTTACCATTACCATCGCAACCCCCGTAAACAAATTGGGCGCATTTACCGTATGTAGCATCGTAATAGTGTTTGATAAAGTATCCTCTACATGGGCCAGAATCTTTCGGTAATCGGCAAACATCTGAAAATTTACACTATTTATGTACCGGTTCCTTTTCAGTTCAAAAAGGTGGGGGTACCCGAAAGGTGCTCTGATAATCTAAATCTTTATTTAGCTATTTTTGGGGTAATTATCCAGAATTGGGGCCCCAGACCAAAATCGCTCCAAAAAAGGTGTTAAAAGTTATACAAGCTTTTAATCTCTTTATCTCACGATTGTCACTGCATAAAATTCTTTTATTAATATTAAAAGAAGAAATAGATATGCATACACCATATATCCTATGATGTATGCTGTACTAAAAAAAATGTGTCTCCTCCGCATCAAATATAATCATTGAACCCTCAGAAATGAGCAGAAATCGATGAAAAAAAATTTTTGAGCGATTTTGGTCTGGAGCCCCAATTCTACAATTCATTGTATGAAATTCCGCTATTGTACTAGGAAATGTATAAAATTAATGCTTTCTGTCAATAAAATACCCTTAACTTATCAGCCCGCCTCCGGCGTAAAGTAAGTAAACTCTAGTCTGTCTTAAATCTACCTAAACAAACAATGACATCACTAATACAGGTAAATTATCCAGAATTGGGGCAATTTTAAAAAATTATCATTCAAATTTTTTTTTATTTATGAAGAATTACCGGAAATCGATGAAAAATTGGAGCGATTTTAGTCTGGAGCCCCAATTTTGCACAGTTACCATTTTTGGTATACTTCACCTCAAAAGGGAAACATGGAACCTTACAATCTGTTTGATGTAGAATTATAGAAAGATTATTGGGGTAAAGGAACCACGGATGACTACAATCTGATGGTTAAAATGTTAAGACTATGGACTTTTTTAGGTCTACGTTCTTGTAATAAAATAGGAAGATTATGACTTCGACAAAATTCACTTCGTTTATGTTGTCTTTTCCTACCGTAACCGTATGATCCTAATTCGCATTTGATCTATGTTAATTTTATTTTAAAATTGTAAGTGTACCTTGTCCACGGAACCTTCCACATTGTCTTTCACACTGTTCTTCTGAGTTGAACCTGTTAGCGTTCCCTTCACATCCTGTATAGACAAAAGGTAAACATCTTTGGGTCGACGGGTCGTAATAATAAAGGGGCACACTGTCGTTGCACCTTCCGGCGTCTACAGGTGCGTAACAGATAGAGGTTTCGATCGGATAAGCTGCAAGGAGAGTGGGGCGATTTTGAATTTGAATTTTTTAACTGAGAACGACTTACGTTGCTCGGGTTCTGAAGGACTTCGAGTGGGATAGCTGGGTACCTCTGTGACGGGAGCAGGCAGTGTTCTTTTGCACCTGCTCTCGCAGGATCTTTGATCGCTGAATCGATTGTCGTTACCCAGGCAGCCGCCGTATTTGAAAGTTTTGCAGGAATCCGTGGGTTGATCATAGTACCACTGCTCATACTCGCCACTACATGGTCCAACTACCACTGGTAATGTGCACAGGTCTAAAAGAATAATTTTCTATGTAATTAAAGTGGCGGGTAGGATCATAATTGGGCGTGCATCATGCAAAGAGTACTGGATGGATTTTGATTATTTTTTTTTTAAATTGGTACCTTGAGAAGGTCCACATTGTTGTTGACATTCTTCGGCAGTGTTAAAGTTGTTACCGTTACTTTGGCATCCACCGTAAATGAATTGTTTGCATACACCGTCGCTTCGATCGTAGTGCCATCGAGTGTCGTAGTTCTGGCATGGTCCTGGGTCCTTTGGCAGGAAACAAAATTCTGGAAATGGAAAGTGCGATTACGCTGCATTTTTCTTTTTAGAATTTACAAATAACGTAATTGAAACTGTTTTTGTTTTTCTGCGAAATACTACCTTGTTTAAATGGCACTTCTTCTGGCGCCCCAATGGGTTGTACCGGTTTTTCCGTTGGAGGCGGTTGAGTACAACGTAGTTCGCAGGCTTCGACTGATACGAAGTTGTTGTCGTTACCTTCACAACCTCCATAGTAAAATGGACGGCACTGTTTCAATTGGGTGTCGTAGTAGTAACGTTCGGTGTAGTTCGCACATGAACCTGTTTCAGCTGGAAGCTGACACGTATCCTTTACTGCAGGAAAAAAGAAGAACGTTTGTAGCAGGAATCTTGGACTCCTTTGAAGTTGGTATGGCAAAAAATAAGTCATCGTATAATTAGTCGTGAAAGCTAGAATCGTGGGAAAGGTTGGGTTGTGGTTCGGGTAAGAAAGATGAGACGGACGAAATGAAGACAGAAGAGATTGAAAGATTATCTGTGGAATATTACTGCCCTAGCATTTGTCTAAGTGATCCAAGGAAACGACAGAAAAACTTGGACCAAGGCAGACGGACCCGGAATCGAACCGGCGTCCTCCCGAATGCTAAGCAATGGTCTAGACCTCTGGGCCATGCCGCTCTTAGTTAAAAAAAAAAAAAATTTTGGGTGTTTCATTCCCACCAGCCAGTAATGCTGGTGGGCGGGCAGTCCCTCCGGACTATGCCGGAAGGTAGGGCGGAAGGCCCTCTTCAGCCTACTTTCAGGAATCGTGGGAATGGGTGGGTGGTGGTTCGGGTGAGAAAGATGAGACGGACGAAATGAAGACAGAAGAGAGTGAAAGATTATCTGTGGAATATTACTGCCTCAGCATTTGCCTAAGTGATCCAAGGAAACCACAGAAAAAGCAATGGATTAAACCTCTTGGCTATACCGCTCGGTCCGAGACCCGAGAACCGAAAACCAATTGGTAAAGGCATTTGTGGCCGATAGGGTGAATTGATGCTGTCCTGATTTGGGTCTAAAGGCCGTCGTTGGTGGGAGTTGTTTTCTAACGTTTCGCTAGCACTAGTGGCGAGCTTCTTCAGAGGTCCTCTCATCTCCGATGTTGGATGTGGACATAGGAGATGGAAGGACCTCTGAAGAAGCTCACCGCTTGTAATGGCGAACAACGAATGAGATTGTAGTAGGAATTTTAAATTGGGGTTGAAACCTACTGTGAATATTTCGCAAATTAGCTGTGAATGCCAAAAATAAGTCGCGATCTGGGAAACTAGTTTCCAATGAAATTAGTATGCAAATTTTTGACTTTTACGGCTAATTTGCGAAATATTCACGGCAAGTTTCAAACCCGATTTAAAGTGCCTACCTACTATAATCTCACTCGATATTATAGCGCTTGTTGAATCATCAAGATCGAAAAATGATACTACATTGTTAGCAGTTAATTTGCAGCTAATTATGAGCGATTTTAGCTGTCTAGAATTTTCTTAACCAATTTTACAAACTGATTTTCGAGTTTTCCGGGACGTGGCTAATTTTTGACTTTCAGTGTTAAATATTCGATGGTTTATATATTTTTTGCCATTCCAACTTCAAAAGGGTGAATTTTGTAATTGGATGTAAGTTCTTTGTTCGTTGTGAATTAGTAGGTGATGATTAGTATTTTTAAAATGTTACTTGTTGTTGTCAGATAAATTTATCTACACCGTGCTGGGATTACTTTAATATTGTTTATTGTAAAATCTATTTACAAATTTAGAAAACTATATCTCCATACGTATGTACAAATACTTACCGATATCTTTAGGACAGTCGGTTTCGCAGGCCTCTCTACTTGCGAAATTGTTCAAATTACCTTCGCAGCCGGTATAATAGAATGGCATGCACCGTTTTTCTGAAGAGTCGTAATACCATCTAGGCTCTTTTGCAGAGCAAGTGCCCTGTGCCCTTGGTAGAGAACAATGATCTATATGCGTAACAAACGTTAGTGAAAAACATGCAAACCATCACCACAAAATACTACAGGTTGATATCAATACCAGGGAAAGGGGTGATACAATAAGGGTACTGCTCCATGTCTATTAATAGCATTTGTAATTACAGTGGAATTCGTTTATTATGACTCCGCCTATATTGACCGATCGGTTAATATGAAGTAATTGCAGTGTTAAGTTTGGTTTTCATATTAAATTCTGTATAGGAAAGTTTGGATATAATGACTCCGTTTAAAATGATATATCGTTTATTATGACTGATTTTCAAGAAATCATATCCGGCTATAGTGACCCAAATGATTAATAATAACATTTTCTTTTGTGGTATTTTCTAAAAGGCACTTTTAAGACAGCAGGTAAAAGTTGGTCTGTGTTCTGTCGGAGCTGCCTGCGACGCGCTGATGAGATTCAAAAAAATCGAAATCGCTATCCGCGTCTGGCAGTTTC
>NW_020439397.1:11082-12751 GCF_000699045.2 Agrilus planipennis | reverse complement strand
AGAGGATAAATTCCTGTTTTCAAAAATCCTTGAGTTATATTTTGAGGACTAAATGCTGACAGATATGCCTCTTTTACAAATTGTCCAACTTGATAAATGGTCACCGTTTTACCAGGGTTTGACAACATCCATTCATTCATGGCAATGCGGTATCTAGTTTTAAAAGGGCCATATACAGTGACATCGAGTGGTTGCAGTTTGTGACTGCAGTGCGGCGGGAATGTAACTATAACGATTGAGTTTTGTCTGGCAAATTCAACCACTCTGAGATTCACATGAGAGCTGTGATTATCCATTAAAATCAATGCTGGATTTTCCTTTGATGGTCTAATATAAGTCACAAAGTGTTCAAGCGCTTTAACGAAACAGTCTTCAGTCATCCATCCAGAAGGTTGAGCCAACCCTAGAGCTCCAGGTGGACCATTATTTAACATAATATCTTTGTAGTTCACCCTAGGAAACACAAAAATAGGCGGTAAGAAACCACCAGCAGCATTAATAAAGAACAGAGTTGTCACCAATGTTCCTCGTTCACCTGAGGTAACTTGCCCAATTTGTTTTGAACCTCTTTCGGCTATCACTTTAGGTGGATTGGTGACGGTGCTGCAGCCTGTTTCGTCGGCGTTAAAAATCATATGGGGAAGAAAATTGTGTTTGCGTAAAACAGTGGTCAGTTTCTCAAAAAAGTTGTTTACATTTGTTTTATTAAAACTTGTTGCACGGGATAGAGAAGTGCTTTCAGGTTTTCGCACAGCTAAGTCTTTGTGTCTGCTCATAAACCCTTTGAGCCAATCGTCACTAGCAGTTTCAATTTCCTTCCATTTATCTGGGCAAATATCATCAGCCATGGCATAATCAAATGCTAGCTTCTTAGTTTGCTGCCTAGTTAGGCCATAGCACATTTTAGAAGCCGTCTTTAAATAATCTGCGAGCATATTCTCCTGGTCTCTTGTAAAAATACGCTTATTCCCTATATTAGGACAGTGTTTATAAGATAATTCACCAGAAGCTTTTACTTTTTTAACTATTTTAGCTAAATAAGCCCTCGATATATTTAAGGCAAGTGCAGTTTTGTTTATGGACTGACCTTTCTGCAAAACTTCACTGACTGCTTCTTCGATTGCCTCTTTTTCGGGTCTTTTTCGTTTTTCTGAACCAGGTTTCTCCATAATGTAATTTCTGAAGCAAATAGTTAAATAATATACGAAATAAATTGCATATTCAAACGGGTTATAAAAGAGCCGGCTATGAAAGAGCCAGCTCTTTTGAGGCCCATTAACCCGGCTCTTTCATAACTTATTTTAAAAAAAACTATAAACTTCGAAATAACAACAATATCAAAACTTTTGCGGCTTAGTTTTTACGCAGTTACAAGGCCAAATATATGCAAAAACCCAGTCCACAATCTATGTATCTATATTTGTTTTCAGTAAAATACAAAAACACAACTTAAATGGAGCAAAATACTTACTTTTTAGTGTCAAAAACTTTAACTTGATGTACAGGTGTCCGTTGGTTTCGGCGAACTATCAAACGTTTATGGGTGATGGGAAATCAGTGTTGCCACTTAAAAATAATATTACCAACCAAATTCGTTCTTAAGCTACCGAAATAATGCAGGTGGCTCTTTCAAAGCTTGGCTCCTTCATGCCACTTCTCCCCTACTTAT
>NW_020439397.1:3456-10856 GCF_000699045.2 Agrilus planipennis | reverse complement strand
TTTTTTTCTGTTAATAAAAATAAATTTAATCTGTTCGGTTAACGAATCTCCATAAAATGACGTGTAAAATTACAATTTTTTAAAATTTCAATAACTTTTTAACGGTTTAGTGAATCGATTTGTAATTTTTACAGGAGTTTTAGAATTGAATAAGGAACGTTATTCTAAATTTTTATTAGTCTCGTAGCATTTTGATATACCTACCAAACATCCTTAACCGTCTTTCCGCGTTAAAAAAATTGCTCAGGTTCCCAGATGGGACACCTTTGTACCCTATAAGAAGTTAATCTAATACTAATTGTAAACTTATTTCATGTTACTTGATTTCTTTTATGTTTTCAGATACATACAAAGTACGAGTAGTACGAGTTCCCGTTTCGGTTGACGCCAGGTCAAAATCTACCTATTGCTTCACCGTCTTGCTCAAACGCCTCCTTTCCTTATACTGTTTAATAATAGTTTCTTATATTAAAGCTGAATGAAGCAAAAATTTCGATTAACTTTTTTACATTAATTTTGGGGTCACTTAATATACAACTGGGAAATTTTAATTTTGCTATTAATGCTTTATTCTGCAATAGTGATTATACATTGCGTGAAGTTCTTAAACGGAAAAATTGACGTGCTTAAATATAATGGCTATCGTCTTATTTCCAATAATAGGTACTGAGTAGGCATTGGACAATCTAATAAGAAATATCCGTAGGTTTTCGTACCTTATATAGGTAGAATTTGTTTTGTAGATAACCTTGTGATGGACAATACACATTCAGATTATAAATATATTCAGACGTAATACGAGATCAATAGTGTTGCATGTAATTCTATTTTTGGAAAATATATCGCAGATTTTAGTTTGGTAAATTAAGAGAAACAAGTAGTATCTACCCACTTACACGGAAATCTACAACTGACAACACGTGATTGACAGTTCTGTACCATATGTAAGAATAACCTTTATAAGCAATTTGACTGAAACGTCAAATATTGTAAATTAAACTTTACAGTATTACCCCAAAACGAAAGATATTTGTTTGTACCATTTCTTATATTTGATACACGTCGAATTGCTTTTTCGATCGTTCCAATTATCATTGAATTTTTTAAACGGATTTACGGAGATTTCGATTTAAACACACTCCATTTACAAAGATTGTCAAACAATTGTGGTGTTTACAGTTACAAATTGAGATTGAATGTCTGCAGTTGTCCGTTGTTCGAAACAAACGCTGGTTTATTTTTCGTGGTGCATTTCATTACAAGTTTTACGATTCGGGGCATTCATTCCCAACGCTTATTCGACAAAGTTGGAAGAATGTTTGTCGTAGCAAAACGAACGGATGAAGAAAAGACGCCGTCGTATCAAGCGAGCAAGCGTTATAATACAATTCTATGGGGGTAGGTACACACATAACCCATTCCTATTCCCATTCCCATTCCCGTTGCTTTTGACAGAGAGAAAGAAATAGAGAGGGAGAGAGAGAGAGAGAGAAAGAACGCTCGTCTAACCAACCAGTCAGCGATATCGGAATCGGTTTACTTCTGTGTGCACGGTATTTATGGTGACGTAATATACAGTAAAAGGCCGGAGCAAAGTTATTACCGATCGGAAACGTAAATTACAGTCTCCGGAGAAGAGAAAGAGACTCGTTGAGAGAACGGCGGATAGCTGCCACAGGAAATTTTATTTTTCTTCTTTTCTTTCGTTTTTGTTGTCGAAGACTTGTTTTCTTTCTATCTGCCGGCTACATCGCATCGGAACGTATTATATCCCACGATAATGGCTTATAGAGAACGAGAAACGAAACCGGGAATTTATTCATGTCGCGTCTGCACCATGAGAACGGTGCAATTCAAACAGGACTTTTTTGCCCACGAGAGTAATTAACAGTAAACTAGCGGAAGCTGCAAGATTTAATATTGTTTTGATAACATTTACAACGCGTAAAATGAGAATTTATGTAGGCAGGTATCTTTCGGTTTGCAATCGATATTTCTTTTATAGGAATAACTGCATTGGTTTGATAAATGAAAGGTAAACGTATAAATGGACTTGGTACTTAATCTTCCTTGCAACATTGAAGCAGAACAGAAACCAATCTAGAATCAGCTTTAGAAAATATAATTTACTAGCGACCCGCCCCAGCTTCACACAGGTGCAATGCTGATACTAAATATATTTTTGTTTTGTTTAGATTATTATCGAGAAGGGGAAATCTTCAAAAGATACCCCCTGAACATACTAAATATACTACAGAATGTCTTTATATACAACATTCACAGTTTTTTTATCATTAGACAATAGAAACCGGCCTCCCGGCCGGTACCGCCGCAACCGCTACGTCCCTGCATTTTAAATTTGTAATATCTTTGAAAATATTCATTTAAATTACATGCGGTAAAGGGCCATACTGATCTATATTAAATACACAATGTATTTAAGGTACTTAATTGGATAAGAATTAATGCTGTATTGCTTACAATCGCTTCGTAAATAAGTCATTATTTCTCATAAAAAGTAAAGGATAAAAATGGTTATTGTGGGTTATCGCTAAGAGATTGACATATACCATCGCGGACTTTTTTGTAGACCCTTTTAAGATATACAATATTGTAGTACATTGTTTTAATCTATCTCGTAGGGTTCAGCCAGCGTTTGCAATGTAAGCGCAAAAAATGTGTTTAATTACGACATCACATTAGAAACCTCTAAAATTATCAGTGTTTCCCTACTATATTATGCATGTATTATGCATATATAAACCTTCCTTTTGAGTCACTCTATCTGCATCAAAATCCGTTGCGTAGTTTTAATGATTTAAGCATACATAGGGACAGACAGCGGGAAAGCGACTTTGTTTTATACTATTTAGTGATTAATTAAATTGTCTTTAAATTTAACTCAATAAATAATTGTGAATTTTATAGCAAAAGCTTTAACTCGAACTCCATACAGCATTAAAATGGTTCATTTTGGACCACTTTGACATTTAATAGGGGTTAATATCAAAGACTAATGGGTAAATTCATTTTGTATCAAACTAGTTTTGGTTTCTCGATCACAATAGGAGTATTTTATTTGACATTTTTTATTTCGAGTTATTAAAAATTCGTTGGGATGATATTTGCTCATTTTTCTACGAGTTCATTTTCAAGCCTGCTTCAATAATACAGAAAATGCTATAACAAAGAGTGAAAATTGTAAATCAGTGTCTTCAAATTTTATTTTTTGACGATATCTAAATCAAGCGATCGGATCAATAATAGGTATGTGAAATTGTCTTTGTTTAAGGCATGTTAAAGATAAAAAAGGTATCATTCCAATGATTTTTCAACTCTAACTAAAAAAATGCCAAATAAATGATCTCTATTGGTCGAAAAATCAAAGTTGGTTTGATGGAATAGCAAAATATAAAAAAAAAACAATAAGTCCTCCCTTCATCACATCCAATAACATATGTCTACACCCTCAAATAATGCCAAAACAGTGGCATTTACACTATTTACGCTCTAGAACTTAAAATTACTTTTGTTAACTTTCTTTACTAATTTAAAGAAAAACTCGAATATGTAGGTAGTGTCTAAAAAGCACCTTTATTTTTTCTATTGTACTTATGCTTGGTTTGTTTTGTTAAATTGTCAATTATGGCGGAAGAAGAATCTTTCTTAAACTTGTCATACGGTTACCTAATTCATGAAATAAACGTAAACAATTGGTAGAAATTGCAAACCTATCTCCCCTAGGAAGAGGCAGAATAAGAACGGCTACAAATTTTAAAGGTTTAGGCATAGGTTATGTGGATAGTCCTAGGGTGCATGGAATCTGCAATTTCTCAAATAAGTACATAAAAACATACAAATCTGTGAAAAATTTGTTCTATATGTATACTATAAGAAGAAAATATAAGAAGAAAAATTTGGAGGAAGATAATATATGAAACAGGTACAAGTACAAAAAATAGCTCTGAGAAAGAGAGGAAACATTAATGGAATTGAAAATAAGTCAAAAGAGCAGTTAAATGAATGGTGAAGGATATGTATGTGTGTAAGTAAGATAATGAGGGTAGGTGTAGTGAAATAAGTGGTAAGGATTAGGTACTTATAAATCAACATACGTAGAAAGCATAAAGGCTTGGATGAATAGAACGGATAGATGTGATAGAATGAGAAATGAATGTATAGATATAACTGTAAGTGTTCGATGAAGGACGATAAAAGGTTATGTAGAATATACGAATCGAGAGAGAAAACTTTGATGTGTGTATTGGGAAATTGTGAATTGTGGAAATAAAGATTGGGATGAGTACGAATGGTCTGATCAGCTTAAAAAGTATATGCACAAAAAAAGTGAAGAATATTATGGAGTGTTAGAATAACAAAAAGGGGAAGGGATAGTTTTATTTTTTTATGTTTTTATTGGAAGGTAAAAAAAATGAAGAAAGTGAATATCCCTTGTTGTCAGAAGAACAGCCCCTAGGTACAAACAGTCAGACAGACTGATATTAAAACAAAGTAGCTCAGCTTCAATATGATTAGCCTGTACGAACAAATAGACGGTCAGACACAAAATGTTTTAGTCATGGAAAAGGAACGATTGACTCTAATGAAAACTAAACCATACTTTGTATGGTAGTTTTCTAACCTAAACCATACTTTGTATGGTAGTTTTCATTTATGCAGCATCTTTGAAACAGAACTACGTTTAAAGGTTAATAAAAGTTAGTTAGAAGAGGGCATTTAAACAGTAGAAATCAAAAGTAGATATTATGTATTTTATATAATAATAGACATTATAGAACAAAGTATTTCAAATAATTCACATCTTTGAGATGCGGTTATTTACATTTGTTAACCTACTTTGTTTTCATTATGTAGGATGCAATTTAAACAAAGAAGGAGTACCTATAACCAGTGCAGTTCAAGCAAAAATATTACAAATTGAAACGATGCTAATAATAGTCCTAAAAGAATTCGTTCTATATTTACATTTTGCGAGGCCTGAATCGTTCATATGCAAACAAACAAATTTCATAATGTAGTGATATGGATGGTTACATGTAAGTGTTCTGCTTTAGTGTCTATTCTTAGAAATAATTGAGTTTTATAGTGATTGTGTGCGTGACTATAAATTATGCAATTATTTTAATGCGCATACATCAGACACAACAACTTTACCAATGTGGAACAGACATCATTTAAATGTTGCAAAACATCTTCACGCTAAAATATTTGAGAGTGTAATAACAATATGCGTAAACCACTTCAATATTTGCAAAATACTCTGCTTCATTAAATGTAATAAAATAATTCGAAGTGGTCTGTATACTTCTGTTGAAACTGCCAGACGCGGATCGCGATTTCGATCTTTTTGGATTTCATTAGCACAGGCAGCTCCGACAAAATACAGACCAACTTTTATCTGCTGTCTTAAGAGCGCGTTTTAGATAATACCACTAATGGCGCGGTAAACGCCATCTGTAGTACGATATAGCAGGTAGATATCCATATATTTAAATGGACCTTGCTGGAGCAACGTAATCTTAAAATGTAGCATCGTACCACAGATGACGTTTACCGCGCCATTTGTGGTATTTCTTCATTAAATGTGTTTAGATAAATACACAATGTCTTAATACGCTTATAAAATAGAGTATAAATATACATCTGTATGTATGTCAGAGTCAATCTGCAAAATCTGACATTTTCTAATATGGCTGGTCAATTGGTAATGCAGTGTAATGGTTAAATGAATATGATGTTTATAGGAAAAACCCAAAAAAAACCTGAATCAGTGGCGGATTTGAAATCCTAGCCGCTCTAGGCCTTAAGCTATGTGCCGTCCCTTTCTCAGCACCCATCATTATAGACTAGATACATAATTCATAAATTTGCTATCATCAGTAATTTTTTTTGGCACGATTTGCCGCCCTTAATATCTGGCCGCCCTAGGCCCGGGCTTAATGGGCCTTATGGCAAATCCGCCAATGACCTGAATGTAGGTTAAGAATATTTTAATGGTATAAAGAATAAATTCAAAATTTTTGTACATGACGCCATTATCAGAAGCATACTTAAGAAGGTAAACTAATATTTGAGGAAACCAAGGTGCAAATTTGTATATACAAGTGTGCGTCCCTTGTCCTATCTGGCGTATTAGAATAGGTTTCGTGAAAATGCTTTCCAGCAGCTTTAGATCAGGGCAGACAAACCAGTAATCAAACCGAAATCTCCCTAAATACTAAGGGCTAATGAATCGTTTTGTTATTCTTTAAATATTAGTTGAACCCGACGCGAACCCAAAATAATTCTAATTTTTTTATTATTTTAGGTATATATTATACATATAGTTGAAACGTTCTAAATTGGCATAGTCCACAATAAAACTGTTGCATTTACTTAGGTATTCCAATAAACTTAATTCTCAAGTTTTTATCGACACTCTATGAGCACAAGTGCTATTATGATTATTTTTTGAGTTAGCTGTAATTGAAACTGAAGATACGTTTTGGCCCAGTTTTACGCAATGAGCGGTTCTGCTCTTTGAGTTTAGCATATGTATCTCAGGATCAATATAATTAATATTTAATTTATATGTTATCAGTAATAACTGGTAAATAATTCTGAACCGTTATTATTTTCTACAAAATAAAGCGTCGATTTCGAATTATTATGCGATGATCACAATATTATAAACTAACACAAATCTGCACTTTGTGACTATTAGCTTATCTTAAAAAAATAAAATCCCTTGTGTGCTAGGTACATGGAAACGAAATTAGAGTACTTATTATACAACTCCTTATTTGCAAGTAACATTTTCACGTGGTAAAGTAATAGACAAGTTCTACAACTACTAGACTTGCAAATATATTGCTGGTGTAGTGAGTAAAAATGTAAATTGGTAGTATCTAAGTATGACTACTTTTCCGATTTAAAATAATAGGATCCTATCTGCTCTTGAGAGCATTTTAGATATGTATTAGAAACTCTCCATATGTGTGCATTGAGAAATACATTTTTCTTTTTATGTTAAATCGATTAACGGTTGAATCCAATGCTATATGTACTATGTACAGGTAAATTTATAGCCAAAGATGAACTCCTTATTCCAAGATTACAATGTGTCTAGACGATTTTTAAGGTCGCTTTCTATGAGACTGGGTAAAGCGGATAAACAATCGCAACAACTCTGAGCTATATGCAGGGGGTTGACACATGAACAACATGAATTATTATCGTTGAACGAAATGAAGATTTTTGGTGGATCGAAGAAGAGGATATAGAAATGCATTTATGTAATTGTTGGACTGAAATCAACGTAATTCATATTGTGACAGACAATTTATAGGAATGTCTAGCTTCGACATTTACTCTTTCAGGTGCTTTTAAATAAAAATATT
>NW_020439397.1:732-2816 GCF_000699045.2 Agrilus planipennis | reverse complement strand
ATACTTTGTCTTAGAGTTTTGTAAAGCTCAAAGACTCAACTTTGAGAATATGAAACGGTTTTTTGGAAAAAATTGCGTAAATTATGTGTAAATTCAATTTAAAACAAAAAAGAATTTTTCCTATGTTAATTAAATGGGAAACTAAAATAAAAATAGCGACCCCTTAGATTTGAGCTGTAGGGCTCATGTTTGGCGAGGATTTTTTTTACATCAAATAGAAAAATTTGAGGGGGTAAGAGTTAGAAAAAAAAAAAATTAAAAATTTTGTTTGAAGCACCCTAAGATACACAATAATAAAAAAGGTTGCTCATTTCGAAAGGCCATACTGTTATCGGACACAAAGAAAAAAAAGAAAGAAATCTGTTGAATTTATTATTTCCATGACAGAAAAGATAACATTTTTGCTGCTTCTAAGAAAACAGTGACATGCCACACGGCCGTACTGCTGGTTCCAATTTAGCTGAAAGCCCCGAATAAATTCCAGTCGATTGCTTCGACCCCGTCGTTGTCATCATCATCACCATCATCATCATCATCATCATCCTCCGCATCTTCCACGTTTCCTTGCTCAAGGCACTCATTTACCCCCGTTGTCCCAACCCTCGTCTTCCATTTTGACACGGCACGTAAATCCCACGTCTTATCGTGCAATAACATCTTTCTCTACTACGGTTTCTTTCTTTCTCTTTCTACGTAATACATACATATATGTAACATATTTTTCTTGCTTGTAGGCCACTTTCAACATAGCAACGCATAAATATACATATTATGTAGTCGCTCAAATAAGGATGCTGATGATAATAATAATAATAATAAGATAAACGACAGCTGAATGCAATTTATTTTAGAGGGTAGAGATGCCAGCAGCAGAGCTCGGATAGGTAAGTCCCATGGCACTCACGATACTGTCGGCCGCCATGCATACATACATATTCAGCCGTACACGTTATAGAGTGATAAACACCTTAGTTTACGAGCAATGCTAGGTGACTTTTAGTATAGGCAGGTAGTACATCGGTCTTGGGGCCATTGAGATTTTGCATCTCCTACACATATAGGTATACCTGGATCGTACAAGACAGCGTGGTAGTCGGAAAAAGAAGGAATGAGGAACATTTTTTACGTCTTAATGTTTAATTAAACCTTATAGGGGAACCGGCAAAAAAACAAATAAGGAAAATTCGCTTCTCGGACCAAAAGCTTATTAACATGTCTTACGGATTTATTCTTATAAACGATTATTAAAGAAGACTACAAGGAGGTTTGACCTTACAAAAATTCTTTTCAAAATCGATTCGTATTATCTAACATCATAAAATAAAACACATAATGATGCATGTCAGTAAATACGAAGAGGATCAAGGCACGATTTCTTAAATCTAAAAATTATAATAGATAAAACTGGCGATATCCGAGATTATACTTTTTTCATGAATTAAAGAGTTTAATAACAAAATATAAAAACATTAAATATTCAGGAAACACGAACCCTATCTAGGGTTCCCATCATCGGATGTCCGAGATTTGAAAGGATTCTTTCGACATTTTGTATGATGTCCAGGTTCCCGACAAAATACAATTTCCTAACAATTAAACAGCGGTAAAGCTTCATGCAAATTGTTAAAATTTTAAATATTTTCTCAATACTTCTAAAAGACCCAAGTTGGTGGACTCGGTGAAAACAATGAATGCAAAATGCATCTGGCATCCTTAAAATTAAGTTCACTAAATGCTATTATAAAAACATTTATATAGGTTATTTTTACAACATTCCTATATCTTGAGATTTGGTCGAATTTTTCAGTTTTTGAACTAGGCAATGCTAGTTCTGACTCGTCAGATGAGTAAAGTTACCGACTAACGAAAATGTTCTTCTTTGATGTGTTAAATATGGAAGCATTTCTTAGCTTTTATATCAAACAAAATTTTAACTAATAAAAGGAAATACCTAATAGATTAATTTTATTAGCGTTTTGAGCAGCTGATTTTGCTTTAGAATGCAAGTGAACTAAAAACTGTGTGTAACTAAGTACACGGAGAGAAAAATCTTGTAAAAATTACCATGCTGTTTCATAATCTGG
>NW_020439397.1:0-582 GCF_000699045.2 Agrilus planipennis | reverse complement strand
TTTCAGTTTAATTAAGTTCATTGAATGCTATTATAAGAACATCTATATAAGTTATTTTTATTAATATATTTAGACAACAACCTCAACATTCCTATATCTTGAGATTTGGTCAAATGTTTCAGTTTTTGAACTAGGCAATGCTAGTTCTGACTCGTCAGATGAGTAAAGTTACCGACTAACGAAAATGTTCTTCTTTGATGTGTTAAATATGGAAGCATTTCTTAGCTTTTATATCAAACAAAATTTTAACTAATAAAAGGAAATACCTAATAGATTAATTTTATTAGCGTTTTGAGCAGCTGATTTTGCTTTAGAATGCAAGTGAACTAAAAACTGTGTGTAACTAAGTACACGGAGAGAAAAATCTTGTAAAAATTACCATGCTGTTTCATAATCTGGTTGCCTTGACTGACAATGAAAAAGTTACTATGTCAGCAGAGTAAAATTTCCTATGATTCTAGTACATTCATACAAAAATTATTGGATAAATATGTTTCTTGCATTCACTTTATAGTGACGAGCACTGTAATTTTTCTAAGATTTTTCTCTTCGAGTAGGTATTGTTGTAAAACCAGATAAAAC
>NW_020439396.1:0-13587 GCF_000699045.2 Agrilus planipennis | reverse complement strand
ATCCGTCAAATGGGAGGAGCCTAAAAACATGGCGCCGATTAGGGAAAATTTATCGTAGTTCCTATAGTGTACCGTGCAATTTCTAAGTTTTTAAAATACAATAAAATGATAAGTATTGACACAATATGTGATTGGGCTGACACAAAGCCTCGGAAAGGAAATTTCGTTGAAGGTGACCGTGTTTTTAATGCCAATCACATAATAATATTCGGAAATAAATCCGGAAGCTAGCCTTCAAATTCCGTCAAGTTTACTGCCTACTTTTTACAAACTTCGAATTTAAAAAGTGATTCACGTTATAAAATTATTGAGGTGATTCTGGGTGATTTAAGCAATGACTTGCACGTGCAAAGCCGATTTAAGAGAACGTTGCAAACACATTATTGCAACTTTGTTGTATTGCAGCAGGTAGGTTCTTAACCTCAAAATACTTATATCGTATCATTAGAATTGTGTTAAATCAATTACACAGGAATAAATAATTTCTCACTTTATAATTTTAGTATGATTCTAGTTTTAAATATTAAGGTTATGGCTGATGGTAAATACTTGCTGAAATATAATCATGTGCATTAAAATGACGTGAACAAATTTTTATTCCGGAATTCACTTCTTTGATACCTACTGCTTTCATCCAAGCTTCTATTAGTTTACTTTTTTCTCTAATTTTCCGAATATATTTTTTACATATATAAAACGGTTAGTTTTTATTGGAAAGTAGTTAATGTAGGTGAAGAGTGAAGATCTATGTCTGAAGTGCTATTGCAGCTTTTCACTGAACATATTAACTTTTTATTTGATTTAACTTTAGAAGAAAACTTCGTCGACTCCATCATCAAAAAAATTTTTACTTTTTTAACGTGTTTTATTATTTTAATAAACAATTTTACAATTTGCGTGCACAGCTCCTATGTAAATTTTTCCCTTATTCGAGTTATAAATTTTGCCACCAGATGGTGTATGCCCATTTGACGGATCCCAATAGTTCTCAAAATTATCCTGCTTTGTCAAATTAATTCTTTATTCAATATTCTAACCGTTCATTATAAATCCAGTTTGCTCTATGACTTTAAAGTTAACCTTTCATTTCGCCCAATATTTGTCTCCTCCGTATACTTTTATTGGATATATTTTGTGTAAGAAGATCCCACTTTTAGTCCGAACCCATTTCAACTAAAACATTTGTTAACGCTGAAAAGGAGATGCAAACGATCATGGGGTCCAATTAATAAAGTTTGCAATGAGCGATCCACTGAGGTGTCGCTCTACCATCGGGTGCTCTATCTCCCATAGGTAACGCACGACCATGGTGTTCGTTGTTCCCTCATCTTAAAAACTAATCTCCGCATGTGGTTAACAAGCTGTCTGTCAATGACCACACTCGGGAGAGAACACTACCAGGCAATCACTTCCTTTTCAGAGGCTTAATAAATATTTTGCAAAACAGTTTACGAAGATCACATTGTAACAATTTCAAACTGATGACGAACCATCACGTTAGTCAATTCTCAATTTCGAATCTACTTACTACTTCGGCCTTGTGTCACCAGCTACTGGATGGAATGACGTGTTTTCTTTTTGAGAATCATACATTCGGCGTTTTTTCTTTATTTGCATTTCAGAAAACATGAAATCCATAGATGAATCTATTTTCATTCGTAATCAGATATTTTACTGTCAACTAGACAGTGTCTACAGGAATGTACACCATTTTGAGGACTCCGCAACAAAGTGTCAAAATGATTTCATTCAATCTTAGATGAAAATTATAATGCTTTCATAAGTTGTATTGATAAAGAATTTCATAAGATAACCCAAACGGTGATCATAAACCTTTGACTTTACTGAACATCTATTTAGTAGTCACAAAATTTGGAAGGAAATATCTTAAAGAACATAAAACTTTCTATACAATTTTGAGCAAATCCTGATAGAAAAGTTACTAATGATAAATCCGTGCAAAACAACAAAAACAGCCGTAGTTATGATGCTTCCAAGTCAGTAGGTATTTTAAACCACTCACGTTTTAAAAAACATCGATAGGATTTGGCTTGAGAGGAACTTTTGGGAGACTGATGAAAGAGTATTTTTGAAGCCAAGATTAAAGGAAACTGCAAACAAAATTAAGGGTTCCAGTGGAAATTATAAAGATTGCAGAAAGACCTTCAACCTCCTCTGTTGATGAAAACACTAAATGTGTGTGGTGTTTTGAGATTTTGGATCGCTTGTTCACTGCCAAAATGATTGGTGATAATCTAAATTTAGCAAAATTGTTTGTGCACATGATTCTATCAGAACATCGTGTGTTGAAGGTTTTTTTTTTTTAATTGGGTGTTTCATTGCCACCAGCCACTAATGCTAGTGGGCGGGCAGTCCCTTCGGACTACGTCGGAAGGTAGAGCGGAAGGCCCTCTTCAGTCTCCTTTCAGGAATCGTGGGAATGGGTGGGTGATGGTTCAGGTGAGAAAGATGAGACGGACGAAATGAAGACAGAAGAGAATGAAAGATTATATGTAGAATATTACTGCCTCAGCATTTGTCTAAGTTATCCAAGGAAACCACAGAAAAACTTGGATCAAGACAGACGGACCCGGAATCGAACCGGCGTCCTCCCGAATGCTAAGCAATGATCTACACCTCTAGGCCATGCCGCTCGGTCAAAGGTGAATCACGGAGGTAATGCGTAAATTTTGAATAAAGTTTCGACCATATTTATCTTACCTCTTTTCACATCGTGACGACTTCATGGGAGTATTTTAAACAACGAAACTGGAGATGATGGACCAAAGGCTATACTACAAATGGAGTGTATTTTGAAAGGGATAAGACTGATGAACCATAAATTTTGTTAAATTAAATAAAATTTTTACGACCTCAATTCCGGTATTTATTAGAAAGTCTATTTAATGCAACAAATCCCTAGGTGTTTCGAATGATAATCATCACGGTAAAGATGATGCATGTGCGATATGTCGCTTGTCTGCGGCGGGTCGTCGCATCGGTCGCATAGTCCGCCCCTATACGAACGCGTTCTCGCATACAAACCGACGCGATAGCGGAACGTGTATTTAAACGGGTTGCGCTAATTGTGAATTCATATGCAAATGTGTTTATCGGTCCGTTAAAGTATTAATCTGGACTTATTATTTCACAGGGTTTGAGGGCGCCGTGGGGGGCAACTTGGCAGGATTAACACACATCTGTCTTTCCTGGGCGCACACTATTGCTCAGGCGGCACACGAATATATGTACGTATTAAATGCGGCACTAAATCTTCCATCTTTAATTTTGTTGCATGTTGGATGATATCCTGACTGTGCATGCACGTGAGATACAACGTCGCGTCTCCATACATTTATGTGATGTTGTTATGGATGTTTATGTGTACGTGTAAGGCTGTGTGGCCGCGTGAGCGTGTTGCCCGTAGAATTCCAACCTGTGTAGCTTAATGCAATTAATGCAGCACATTCATCACTTTACACTCATTTGTACCTTCATAAAGCGTGGAAATCAACGTTTTGCTTCGTTTTGTCTCTTTTATTAAGTCAGATGAATGCCGTTAACTTATACACTTGTATGAAGGAACATTGTGGAATTATTTATGAATTGATCGCTAACGTTCAAGATGATCAAATCTCGAACATGCCTTCACTATGAATTGACTTTAACATGTCAAATCCAAATGATCGTAAATGTCCGTTATAAAAACTAACGTTACACTTTGTAATTAGTCCAGGTAGTACCTATATATTTGAGCATTTGTGAGATAACTATTCTCATTCAACACTTCCTTTCCAATTTACGATTTTTTTTCACTTCCGTGATTTTCGCCCAACTTTCTATGTAACTGAATTAACATCGATGGCGTCGACTTTTTTACAAAGGTAAATTGATTTTATACCTATGGTTCACCGTAGCGCGTAAGGGTTGCTTTTAATAAGGATTTCCTAAACAGGGGTCGGCAAACAATTTTAGGTGGAGCCCAGATGTATATGAATATTTTTATCGAGATCCAGAAAAAATAAGACTGGCGCTCGAAAGTAAAACATACTTTATTATCTCATCATCATCATCAACATCATAAGGTCGTCAGTCCTAAGACTGGTTGGTCACGCACCTCTACTATTTCTTCTCATTTCCCTAAAAGTAGAACAACTCACGTCCTTAATTTTTTGCGAACAGTAATCTAATCTAGGTCTACCTCTACGCCTCCTAACTCCCGTTTCTGCCTCTAATATGTCTCTGACTAGACCTTCAGTCTGAGAAGATGTCCTATCAACCTATCTCTCCTATATTTTATTGACTTCCATAGAGTCNATGTTTATGAAAATTTTTATAGAGATCCAAAAAAAATAAGGGCGACGCTCAAAGCTCAAACATACTTTATTATCTACAAAAAAATATTTTTCAAATAACTTTAAGTTAAGTCATTTACTTTCGATTCAGTTTTTGACCTTCCTCGGTACCGAATTGGACAGGGGTCCGCCAGTTGCCAACTGGTGTCCTAGAGCCTACAGACCTAGAGATATGTAAACTTCGTCGAAAAGGTTTTTTATGTAAAATATGCGTAAATTCCGTCCAATATTTTTAGGTCCACGTTCCTGCAAACTAAAGTAAGGACTTGACTACAACAACACTCACTTCGTTCTTGTTGTCTCTTCTTACCGTAACCTTACAATCCTTATTTATCGTACGGTAAACAATTAAACAATTGAAATAAGTTTTATTTTTAACTGGACAAACCGCCGCATCACATTTACCGCCCCCATTGAGCGTAAGTATTCATATACTTATAGGACGGAATTTGCATATAGTAATAAAAATCGTCCAGACGGAATTAACACCGAAATCTACGCTTTCCGGTTGGTAAACTAAGTGCGTACATCGAAAAAGACATCGATATATCCACTGTAAGGGGTAATATCCCTATAAGTATTGGGTGTACGGTATTATATTACATGGTGGATGAGTGAACTTTGCGGATAGAAGTCCATCAACCTATTAGCTCTGATCACCAGACCAAGTGATCACGTGACAAAACACGATCCAAAGTTCAAATGCTTCAGAGTTTCCGCAATAGTGGTACAATAGGTATACGTTCAAAGTTCGTATTTTTTTAATTATTTCTTTTCAGAAATTCCTTCTTCTACATATTATTATTTTATGCTTTTCTTTTTTTAACCTATTAACAGTCAGTGAATAATGCTAATAATAATTAAAGGCCACCGGAATACAAATTCTCAGCTTACACCTCATATATAGGATATTCCATTTTTAGGGTTCCGAACCTCAAAAGGACCGTCAAGAACCTTTTTCTCAAGAACGGGGAGAGGTATTAAACGTTTGGGAGACTGATTTTTGGGAAAACTTGGCTAGTTTTCTCACAAAAAGATCAATCAGTTTATATATATTTTGAAGGAAAAGACTGAAAACGAATACTTATGGCAAGTTTAGTAACAAAAAAGCGATTTCATTAAATTACATACAAACCTACAAAACTCAAGGTTTAAAATAAAACATGAACATTTAAGTTCTTGGTCAGAAAGGAGTCTAGTAGATCCTTAAGGAAAATGGTTGTCTGTCAACTTTGGATTCTGCTGGTTCAGATCAAGTTGCAAAAACTCATCATTTTGATATATGGACTTCTATACGTCGAGAACTACCAGAATCCAAAGTTTAAAAGAATTTTACTAAAGGTCATTTTTCGTAAAGATCTAGTGAGGTCATTTATCGAAGTCACGCATGAAATACTTTAGAAGCACTAAATATCCACTAAAAAGTGATGCATTTGGATATTGAAAGGAAAACAATGTAGTGGTCGAACACATGCTTGCAGCTGATTCATTTTGTTCATTGGGATTTTGAGATTGGAACATTAAAATTGACCTCCAAGCCCTATATTCGGTTAGGTATATCGAAAATGTCCACTCTCTTTTGTATTCTAATGCAAGTACATTTATATCGTTATCATTTGCAAAAGCTTATCGCAATGCATCTCATGATTACCTAATCCAACATGATACTGACATGAACGAATTTACTGAAAATATTCACAAAACACAACTCTTTTACGTATTATATAACCTATATACTGGTCCATTAAAGCATACAAAAAAATCCTTTTTCTTGCCGCTGTTAGCAAAAATATAAGCGCATATAAAACCCGTATAATAAGCACATTGGTCTATATAAACCGATTTATTTTCAAGTTGTAATTATAGGTGGGGATTATTTTTAATGAAACACACGAGGCAGATGTGCATATTGTGCCCCCCGTCTGTCTGTACGGTATTATACAATTTTTTTTTGTTTCTTTTGTCGATGACGCGGATGAAAGAGCGCACCATGCCCTACATTTCCACCTACTTGATCACTAATTACTGTTCGCTCGATAATGCGCCATTGTTACATGAGGTCTGTTAAAATCGCATAAATTATCTCCCACATTAAGGATCTCCCTGTGTTCATGTCCCTTTATGCGAACACACACATACAAAAAATGAACGGGTTAAAACACCTCCCGCCACCCCACCTTTCTCTACCTCAGTCCCCCTATTGAACCTCTTTCTTGTGTTCTCTCTGCTACTCGTCGTGATCATTCTTTTATCTGTTTGACAGGCGACCCAAATATTAATGAATACGAAACAGAATTTAACCAAATGAACAAGAAATAGGTAGTTGATGTTAAAAATTGGAAGATATACGGGGGGGCATGCCTTGTATATCTTACAGGACATGCAACTGCCTCATTTACAGAAAAATATTAAATCAAAAAACTAAAAATTAATATTATAATAACTGAATAGTTTTGACGTTAACTAGTTGAAAATCCATAATTAAGTAAGTAAAACGCATCGGGTAGATTTAACCAATCATTAGTTTCTTCAAACATGAGTAACAACAGAGTTTTGTCTGAAGAAGTCAATGTTTGGCAAAGCATGTTACCATATTTAAATGAAATTAGTGAAAATCTACGGTGTTTTTCAGAATTATAATAATTATAATGTATGTTAAACGACCTATAAAATGACAATGACTGATAGAGAGTCAGATACAAAGTTAATTGTAAAACATCATAAACAAATGAAAGGTATGATAGAATATTTTGAGAATAGACGCGTACAATTTCGTGTAAAACTGAAAAATGTCATTTTTGTGTAGCATTACATGTACCATGGAAGTACAGCCTTTGACTATCCCACCAATATTTTTATTTCAAACAAATCAGATTAGATTTATATGAGGTCAGTTTTAGCTAAAGAAATTAACGTACCACAGGATCTCCCATAAAAATCAGCAAATACACTTTAGTAGGTTAATAAAAATCCATCAAAATCTTACCTTGAAGCTGTCTCTGAAGAGTTCGGTCTGTTTTCAATGGTAGCACATTGGCTTTGATCCGAATCATCATTTGCTCAACCTGGAACAATTAAACAAATTTTATATCTATTTTGTGTATATGTTACCGGAAATGTATGAAATCTAGGAATTGTATATAATTCCTAGGAAATGTATAATACGAGGCTATTTAGGAAATGTATAAAATATTGTTGTAAAGATTTTTTAATAGATAAATATACCGGCAAATGTATACATTTCCTAGGAATTGTACGAAATTCCGATATTGTACTAGGAAATGTGTAAAACTAATGCCTTCTCTGAATATAATACTCAACCCACCTCCAATCTGTCAAAAATCGTAAGGTAAAAGAAGTCATTGTTTGGTTAGGTAGATTTATGACAGATTGGGGTTCATTTAATGTCCCTGCCCGGCGGAGGCGGGGTGATATGTTATTTATTCACAGAAAGCATTAGTTTTATACATTTCCTAGTACAATATCGGAATTTCATACAATTTCTAGGAAATGTATACATTTCCCAGGATATGTGTGTATTAAAAAATCTTTGAAACAATATTTTATACATTTCCTAAATAGCCTCAGAATTGTATACATTATCTAGGAATTGTTTACATTTCATTTCATTTCATTAATTGGACAACGTATTATGCTGAATGAATAACGCATTCATCAACATTAATATAATATAAATTTTCAAAATTTGCATTATACCTATAAATTGCAGCATTATCTTGGTAGTTTGTGATATTCTATAGATGTTTTCTGAATGTTTCTTTAATTGATAACAATTATGTACTTCTCTATGACGAAGCAGATTGTTTTGCTTGCAAACTGAATATATTGCTATAAACATTTTTAAACAGTAATATGAAAATTTTCTGTTTTATGGTTTTCATTATTCAATAATTAACATTATATCTTATTCTATTTGTATCTATACGTTGTATCCGTGTGCAGAGGCATATATCCGATAATTTATAACTGTCTGGCCGGTTCGAAAAAACAATTAATCAATCCTTGTTATTATAGACCGATTCTTCCAGTCGAATATTATTCTATTAATAATCACCTCGTTTAATTTATGCGCATACATCATTCTTTTGTATTAATTACAAACCCTTATCCTCTCGGCAGCACCAAACAGACTGTTAGATGTTTTGCTGTATTTTCTAGGGTGTTGGTTTTAAGCCAAAAAATCAACAAAAAGTTGCACTGTTGTGCTCAGACCCTACGAGAATCGCTAGTACCATTGCGCTCAATAAAAGCTGACAAGATACATAAGTATACAATATACAGGTAAGGCAATACTTTAACTGAACACAGAAATTACACATTTCCTTATATGTTGCACGAACCAAAATGCAAAATTTTGTGAATCATCAACATCATTATCATCATCACAAGTTCGTCAGTCCCAAGACTGGTTGGACACGCACCTCTACTCTTTTCTATCCTTCTCATTTCCCTATTACTAGGACATTATATTTTCCTAACTATTTGTGAACAGTAATCTAATCTGTTAGGTCTACTTCTACTCCTCTTAACTCCTGTTTCTGCCTCTAATATGTTTCTGGCTAAACTGTCATGCCTGAGAAGGTGTCCTACCAACCTATCTCGCCTATTTCTTATTGACTTCCATAGAGTCCTCTGTTCTCCTATTCTTTCTAATACCTCAAGATTTCTAATCCACGGTAATCCTCATCATTCGCGTGTAACACCACATTTCGAACGCTTCTAACCTTTTCTTTTCCGCTGCGCCCACTTTTAACAATCTTTTTTGAATTTCTAAATTAACCGTTCCGGGACATAGAAGTAACAAAGCAACTTGTAAAAAATTATTTAGGTTTATTTTATTCGCTCAAAAACAAAAAATCTCCACAATAACGTTTTATTTTTCTAACAATGCATTCTTGTCCAATAAGTTCATGGACATACATATTTGTTTTATTTTTTTGAACCACACAGTACATCTCCAGCGCCTGCTGATTTTAAACTTTTTTTATCGCATTTATTAGGTAGTGGGTTACAATTATACGGCCACCTACTGTATTAGGATTAGCAGTTATCGTGGAAACAAAAAAACGGTGTACAAAAAGTAGCAATCCTTTGAGACACATCTGTCGCATTACATATCATACTTTAGACCTTTAGAGAAATGTAGGTACACGTGTCGTTTTAAAACAAGGAGCGAAGGTTCGATTCATATTGATAACCTCAAGCTATTAGGATCAGAAAATGACAAGTTTTATTAGGTCTGCCAGAGTTGGTTCATGATGTTTTCTAATCTAACATAAATACAAAAACTAAATATTCATAAAAGTTCGTTTATAAAAATTAGGAAAGAATTGGAAAAGCTCAAAAAAGGAAAAAATTGAAATAGGTATGTAAGTACAGATTATAAATTTATTGTAGAATAACCATTTCTTTAAATGTCGCATAAAAATATTATTTTGGTTTATCTTTGAAGTAACTAACAATTTGCAGTTATACTGTGCATAATGTTTAAACAATAAACTAGGAAGAAATATGGATGTGTGGCACTTATGTATTCTGTTCTCTCAGTTTTTTTTTTAGATTTTGCCAATTTTTTAAGAGACAAATCAGAATTTTAATCAAACTATCTTGTAAAAAATCGAAGAAGGAACAAAAGAAATATTGTTTATTTTTTTTCTAGGAGGCTTTAAAGAAATATGCCGAAAAATAGTGCGCAACATTGTTGTTTGGAATGTTGTTACGGGCAAATTACTACTAAAAACTAGGTTGTGCAGAACCACAACCATCTCACTTGGTCCCCCGATTGCACTATATACAATAATGCAATATGACAAAGTATAAACTGCAATGTAATTTTAAATTTGCTTGAAAATACTACTGTGTAATAAAATAACAATAACAGGCCAATATTTTTAGTGAATTATTAAGACTATTAAGGATATGATGAAGTCTTAATAAAAAGAGAAAACGACTCTTAAGAAGTAATGTGTACACAGTGCTAAACAAATTTTAGCTCCCTGTTCACTCTCCATGATCTTTGACAATAATTAATCAAGTTTACGACATGGATGCAAAGTAGAATTAATTAATTTATTGCTATATCTTGATGCTTTTATTATTTACATTATTATTAGTATGGCAATTGTATTGGTGGTCTAAATCATATTCACACCATAACCTATGATTTCTCAAACAGGTAACTCCATTTTCAAACTACTCAATTACAACATGTCTTGGAATATCTGCTATATAATTGTCTTTATGATTTATATAATTTATCAATAATTCATATTTTTGTTTATATGTCTACCTACAGCTACAGCTTTACTTACACTCAGGTGAGTCCACAAATTATATGTGCACCAATAATAAGCAGGACTTTTAGCTGTACTGTAAACGATTTATTTCGCGAAACAACTAACTGAATACCTACATAAATGGCTTCAATTCCCTCTCACAGCAATAAGTAAGATTCACACTAAAGCAAATAAAAAAAGTAAACGCCATCTGTCACATATATTAATATACGAAGAAAAATATTCTATCGTGAATGCAACTTTTAAATTCTTCGTTTGATAATGCAATGTTAAAATGTATGAGTGTGTGAATGCGAATATGCACGAGAAAATGGTACGTAAATAGATGACCTTGTTTTTAGAAAGGTTAAACGCATCTGCTTAGATTCGGATACTATTTTTAAAATAATATATTATTTGAATAGGGAAAATAATGACATAATGTTAAATTTAATAATTCGTAGATAGCGACTCATTACTACAGTAATAGGTAGATACCACATTTTTATAATTTAGTAATTTAAAGTAAATATACTTTTATTTATTGTACATCTTCACAATGTATATTTATTAAAATTGATCGAAATACTAGCAGGTGATCTTTTCCGAAATCTTTTATGGATTATATTTTAAATCTATCGAAAAATACATACATAATTCGGGTTAAGCCTTTTCGTTTTGAACTCGGAAACTTAACGAATATGAATGAAAGGCTGTAGTTATTACTTTCAATAAAAAGTGTAACTTTATAACGAACACTGTAACAACAAAACCAGTTAATGACAAATTGAAAGATAACGTTTCTTATGTCTCTTTCTGCCATTTACAGTAAGGCCTGATTAAAAATTTGCTGAAACATCTTGCGGGCAAATTTTGATGAACACAATTAATTTGTCTAGTAGCACCTTTAGGCAAAGCCCGAAAAAAGTTCTATGATTAAATTTCGAACGACAGGAACTTAAACCCACTATAACCTAATTATTTATATCTTTTTTTTTAATAATAGATGTAGATTATCGCCGCCACTTTTTAATTTATGTATCGAAAAAGGTTGTTAAAGGTGTATGTTTGGAGCACGGCGTTGTACGGGTGTGAAACATGGACAGTGGGAGCGGCGGAAAAGAAAAGGTTAGAAGCGTTCGAAATGTGGTGTTATAGGCGAATGATGACGATACTGTGGATAAAGAAGGTTAGAAATGAAGAGGTATTGGAAAGAATAGGAGAACAGAGGACTCTATGGAAGTCAATAAAAAATAGGCGAGATAGGTTGGTAGGACACCTTCTCAGGCATGAAGGTCTAGTCAGAGACATATTAGAGGCAGAAACAGGAGTTAAGAAGGGTTTAGGTAGACCTAGATTAGATTACTGTTCGCAAATAGTTAAGGATGTGGGCTGTTCTAGTTTTAGGGAAGTGCGAAGTTTAGCTCAGGATAGGAAAGAGTGGAGGTACGTGTCCAACCAGTCTTAGGACTGATGACCTTATGATGATGATGATGATCGAAGATACGATTTATATTATAAATAAGGACAATTGAAACATCAGATGGAATTAGATAGTTTTTAATAAAATGGAAATGATATTAACTCATGAGTATGATATGAAAATGAACAAATATAAAACAAAAATATTGGTCTGTTAAGGGATAGAGCTAATACAAAATTAATAGGAATTGATAAACTAGAAAAAACGTGGACAATGATGATGATAAACTATATGGGAAAATATTAGTAAGTCAGAAATGAACAGTTATTATTAGGTGAAATAGGTTGGTAGTACACTTTCTAAAACATGAAGGGCTAATTAGAGATATATAACAATCAGAAACAGGAGTGTTAAGGAAGGCCAAGAATGTTCTCCAGCTTTCGAGAAGTGTGAAGATTAACTAAAGACCATATGATGAAGATGGTTTTCTTTTTCATCTTATACATTACATTAAAGTTACATTATAGTTACCTAAGGTTGCCCTCAATTGAAATTTAATTTTTTTTTTTTGGATTTGCCTAAAAGTGTTTGCGTATGTCGCAGGACATGTATCTATATACCAACCACATATCAAATTAATGGTCTCAGCATTCTACGTTCACTGAAAGAGAGTGCGGGACAATTGGTTGTACGACTTATACCATAGACAACAATTTTCAGTCTCTCTCCAGTCTCTCAGAATCTTTCAGAGTCTTTCAGCGTCTCTGAGAGCGTCCCTCACAGTCTTTCACAGTGTTTTTACGGATCTCTCACAGTCTCTGTATGAGAGACTCGAATGATAAAATTGTTAATTCAGAGATTCGAATCTCTCACAGAGAGACTGAATGAATACAACTGAAAAATTGAGAGACTCGAGTCTCTCGTAGAAAGACTGGGATCTCTGAAATATGTTGAACTTGGAAAATTTTAACCATGTCTATCGAGACACCACCTATTGAGAGATTCGAGTATCTCGTTCAGAGATTCGACTCTCTCGTTCAGAGACTGGATACGAAATGACGATCACCCTATGAGCGACTCGAGTCTCTCGTTCAGAGACGCTAAACAGTTTTTTTGACAGTCTCTCGACAGTCTCTTAGTGACACAAGAGAGACTAGATGAGAGACGGAGATTCGAGTCTCGTTTTCAGAGACTCTGAGAGACTGAACATTTTTATCTCGGGTAGTCACATGTAGAATAAATACATTTCCGTGAATTTTTTGCAAAAAAAAAATATCGAAAAACTCCATAGTGGCCTGTCCACGTGAGTAAAAGCGTAGGGATGTTTTCAATAACATCATATTAAGTGTGGTATCCCTAGTTAATGAGTATGGGCATTCGAAATCCACAATTGATGGCATTAGAAGGTTGATAAAATGAGGATATCTAGTTTATATAAAAAAAACCTGGTCCAGTTCCAATAAAATAATTCGAAGTGGTCTGTATTCTGTCGAAACTGCCAGACGCGGATCTC
>NW_020439395.1:11833-13890 GCF_000699045.2 Agrilus planipennis | reverse complement strand
TAGTTGAATCCAAATCTCAGTACGTCAGGGTTTAGACACAAAAAATAAAATCCATTAAAACCGTTAATCACGATAATCCCAAACGATTTTAAACATAAAACCCGCAAATTGGTAAAGGCTGCGCTGGGAATATGATAATATTCTTATCCCTGTTTACGCTCCTCGCAGTGCTAGTCCTTCATTCCTCGTCAGATTGCTACTAGGAGACTTTGCCTTACTGAGGATATTGGCCGTCTCGATTCGTATTTCTTCTGCGTTCTCCTTGCCTTGACATGGTGACTAAGATCTTCGGTTTCGACATCTGCAAGTTCTTTGAGGTTTACCATGTGGAGCGGAGACTTCTACGATCAGGTAGATAGGATAGCAATGGGAAGCCCTTTAAGTCCGGTCAAAACCAATCTTTTCTTAGAACGCTATGAGAAAAAAGTTATTAAGACCTCTGAGTACTAACCAACTACTTGGTTCCAATACGTAGATGACACCTTCCTAATTTGGAGACATGGAATGGAAAAACTGAACCACTTCCTCCTACACCTGAACAGACAACATCCCAGCATTAAGTTCACCATGGAGACTGAGAAGGACTAAAAATTAGCATTCCTGAACGTGCTAGTGGGGAAACGAGGCAACAAAACTGGACGTCACGGTATACAGAAAACCTACAGACAGGTATCTAAACACCCTATTCAATCGTTAGCCAAATCAGAAGTATGATATCATCAGGACCCTGATTGAACGTGCTAGAAGGATTTGCGAAACGGGAAATCTTCAGGTGGAACTAGAACACTTAAAGGCCGCCTTCAGTGTGATTGGTTACAAAAAGAAAAAGATCGAGAGATCAATGAACGGATAAAAGACACCAGAGATTAACGAATGATGCACTACATGGTTAGCATATCTACCTTATGTTCCAAAGGTCACGGACATCACCAAGCTGCATCTCATTTTGAGCTGGGCTTTACAATGACAGCTTTCTCATTCCAGAATTTCAGTCATGTAGTACACCTACTTATCTATTGAACGTGTTTCAAAATATTTAGATTAATATCAAACAAAACCTTCAAAGGGGAGTTAAAAGGCTTAAATCATTTTGTTTGACTATTCATTTCCAATAACCTTTTTGCTGATTTTTTAATCATCAAAAATTAATAGAAAATTTCCATTCTGTTATTTATTTCTTTTACATATGCAGTTAGTGTTGGGCATGCGTTGCCCATTTCAACTTTTATCTGTGGAACGTACCCTGCGGAAATAATAAAAAAAATTCGTTTGAAAACAACCAATAAACTGGCACTCGGCAAACAGACGTGAACGTGAGTTTTTACGCGATAACTACGAAATTAAGCGGAACGTGGTAAACAGGGGCTACAAATGTTCGCTTACCAAAGTGTTCTATTGGCAATTTTGTTTACTGACCGCCACTGCATTCGATGTTCCTCCGTGCGATTTAANCACTCGGCAAACAGACGTGAACGTGAGTTTTTACGCGATAACTACGAAATTAAGCGGAACGTGGTAAACAGGGGCTACAAATGTTCGCTTACCAAAGTGTTCTATTGGCAATTTTGTTTACTGACCGCCACTGCATTCGATGTTCCTCCGTGCGATTTAACATATACGATCGTTATGCACAAGCCACAAATTTTGTCGATTGCCTGAAAGCAATGCGCACTGCGATTCGCTGTTTAATTTCAGGTAGCTAATGCATTAAAATGTCGTGTTTGACTGTATTTTACAACTCACCTTTCATATTAACCTTTCATTCATTACTAATCGTTATATTGTATTAATTAATGAATAACTATATATATACACTTGAACTAAGTCAGCACAAAAAAATGCAAGGGGCACTTGTATTGTTTAATTTTGGAAGCGATCCTTTGAGATACTCTGTAAATATTTGTAAATACATAATTAAGTCGACTTCGCTGCAAGAGTGCTATTTTTTTCTACCTTCCACCAAAGAATTAAACAACACGCCTTATTAATTTAACGCGTGTGCTGATATTCCACTTACAATAGTAAGTTCCCGAATATCTGCCTGTGAAATTTAACAG
>NW_020439395.1:6453-10822 GCF_000699045.2 Agrilus planipennis | reverse complement strand
AGATAGAAAGAATACACACTAGGCGTGAGCAAGACAGAAATAGTTGGAACAAGCTTGAACGAGCAGAGCTCTCGATGGGCGGTCTTAGGAGATCGGCTAGAACTGTACAGTACTAGACGAAAATGTTTAGCAATTTCTTAAAACAAAAATGTGTATAAATTAACAATAGAAAACAAATCAAAAGTTTTATAGGTGTGTAGAGCGTTAAGTTAATTCACTTGCTATTATCTTTGGCTAAATATGCTTTTAAATAAAGCATATTATTAAATTTTAACGAGGCAGTTTAAAGAATTTTGCAAATGGTACTGCACACTCTTGTCTAGCTCTCGCTCGATGATCGGCGAAGAAATGAGCTACACTGACAAATATGATTGAGTTTGGAATTATGCTACGGCGCATCTAAATAAAGGGAAGAGGCATATCTCCAACTTCTTGAAACGAACAGTACTTATTTGAAGCTAGTGATAAACAAAATTGGTCTTCGTCTTTCAGTCTTAGTTTTGGTCTTGCGGAAATGTAAGACCAAGGCCAAAGAAGTAAGAAAAAACAGAATTCGAACCACTGAAGCTTCATATTAAACAATCAAACGTTTTCCTTTATCGTATTGGGAATTTGTGTGCAAGACGCTGTCATCTCCTACTTCGTGCATGAAAACCCCTTTGTGAAAAGCTAAAAAGCTCCAGACCCCAAAAACTTTTGGAAAAGTATTCAATCGCACCTACCTATTTTTAAAAACTGCTTTGAAACGAACGGAAAATAACATTAATCATCTGTTCCCGAGCACTTTGGTAAACACGAGTTAAACGGTACGTGTAGTATCGCGTTCAGAAAATGTCAGTTATTGATATTGAACTCTTTCCGTCCATTTTCGACGGAAATCCATTTTCATGTTGTGCATTCTCTCGGCTGGCAGGCATGGGCCTGTTTATAGCCAATATTCATATTTTCGCTGCCATAACTTTCAATCATTACGCCCTTTTGCGATGCGCTGTCCAGTTACAAAAATCGAAACTGTACGCGGTCCGCTCATACCAGTTGAAACAAAATGACCTATAAAACGAAATAGAGCAATTCAATTTGATGATAGCAAACAGTTATTTACCTACATACATAAATATACATATATATATATACATCTGAATCGCACGATATGATATACAGGTAAGGCAAAATATTCACCAAACATAGAAATTATACATTTTCTTGTCTGAATTATTCCTATTTAAGTAGCACGAGAGGACAATTACGTCTACCTAAAAGTATCTCCTACTTCATTCAATGAAGTTGAAGGTATTTGTATTTCAAAAGATGTTACCATCCCTTGATTATGTTCGGTTCTCAACGGGCTGTGGTAAACTAGGTCAATGATTGCGACAGATAGAAAAAAACTTTAAAACCTTTTGGGTGTTTCACCCCCACCAGCCACTAATACTGATGGTTGGACAGTCCCTCCGAACTACGGCGGAAGGTAGGGCAGAAGGTCCTCTCCAGCTTCCTTTAAGGAATTGTGGAAATGAGTGGGTGGTGGTTCGGGAGATAAAGATGAGGCAGACGAAATGAAGACAGAAGAGAATGAAAGATTATCTGTGGAATATTACTGCCCAGCATTTGCCAGATGTGATCCAAGGAAACCACAGAAAACTTGGATCGAGGCAGACGGACCCCAAATCGAACCGGCGTCCTCCCGAAAGTTAAGCAATGGTCCAAACTTTTAGATCATGCCGCTCAGTGACAGATAGAAGAATTCATTAAGTCAATATCTAAACTTCAAATCTACCGAAAACTGATGTAAATTCGACCGGAAAAATTGCTTCTATAAATTTATTAAAAAGAACATTTACCTTCTACATATTCCTTTATGTATTAAAGTATTGTTTATTGCTGATACCAAAGAAAGCAGCAATTTCTTTTTGTAATGCAATTATCACAAGTGTGTATACTCTTCATAACCTTCACCGTTTTAGTGTTGAAAAACTTAGTTTAAGTAAAGTATGTATATTTTAGGGATATTAAATCTTGAAAAAAAATTATCAAGAAAGTGCGCATGAAGAAAATCTTAAGTGGTTCATTCCTACCAGCTACTAATCGTCGTGGGCGGACAGTCCCTCCGAACTACACCGAAGAGTAGATAGGAAGGTACTATTTGGTCTCCTTTTAGGAATCGTAAGAATAAGAGGGTGACTGTTGGGCTGAGAAAGATGAGACGGACGAAATGAAGAAAAGTTAAAGACCTATGAAATAAAACTATTATTACTACTGAACCACTGGAAAACTTAGACCAGAGCTGACCGATGAATCGAACCAGTATTCTCTCGAATGCTAAACCTTCACCTTTTCACACGAACTACATTTTGTAGATGTTATCGATTGATGAAAGGATTTTTATACATATTTCTAAGATTTACGTCGAAATGAAGAAAATTTTCAGTTATTTCTTCTTCCCATGCTCTTCTTTATGTGGTCTGTAGAGGAGCTGTTACAAATGCAGTCTCAGTTTCCAATTTCGGTTATGAAATTTTCGATGTCAATATTGTTAATCATCGGTCCGTCGCACTACTAAACCACAAATATGTCAGTGTCGAAGCACTAAATTAAATGTATTTCTTAGTGAAACACAACAATTCCATGACTATTTAGCCGCATGATTCAAGCGACTACGGGGCAAAATGGGAAATTTGAGTTCCTTATCGTTGTTCCTGATTACCAAAAAATTAAGTGATTTGGCTTGTAGAAAGTCTTGAGTATCTAAAGTTGACGCATAATGTTGCTATCTGCGTAAAAGTTATTCTGTTGAACAATTTAATTATTTTGTACGATGATTTTTCTCTTAAGTATCCCATTGTGCCCTGGATTCCCCTATATAATAAAGTTGTATAAGTAAGTCCAATAAATGCAATTTAATGATTTTGAGGGATGTTGCACATTGATCAAAAGATTTTGAAAATTCGGTTGGTTTAAGACAATTTTCAGATACTTAGACGTAGTTGAGATAATGTATTATGTACTAAAGAAAGAAGATTCGAGATTCTCACCCGGGTGTGAATGAATTGCTTCTCGAACCCTCAGAAGGGGTTTACGTATATCTTTTTCGAGACCCGTCAACGTTTTTTTTACTATATAGGTACCACTGCCCCGAAAATATAATCTTTCCTGACTTTAAGCACGAAAAGGTGTAACATAACCTTCCAGACAATAAAGCACATTTACTAGATACATTTTAACATTCGCCACATGAAAATTGGCACCCCAGCCTAAGTGGATGGTGGAAACCATGAAGAATATGGCAAAATCCTTTCGTAATAGAGAACCTAAATGTTATTTCATACCCGGGAAGGTATGCTACGTCTTCGCCCCCAAAATCAGGGAAGAATATCGTACTTTTCCTAGTGGTATGGTAAAAAAGTATATTACACACATTCAGTAAATTATGCTCAAAAAGAAATCTGTAACATCTACGTATTGGTGAATTAATGAGGAAAAACTGTTGTCACACTGTACTTTACAACTACACTACGAGGATGAAATAATTAGAAGTGGTCTGTATTCTGTCCAAACTGCCAGACGCGGATCGCGATTTAGATCTTTCTGGATCTCATCAGCGCGTCGCAGGCAGCTCCGACAGAACACACACCAACTTTTACAAGCTGTCTTAACAGTGCTTTTTAGAAAATACCACAAATGGCGCTGTAAACGCCACCTGTAGTACGATGCTACATTTTAGGATTACGTATGCTCCAACAAGGTCCACTGAACATTACAGCTGATCTTTTATTAATGTCGATCGGGGAATTCCATAGGTATGGGTAGCTACCGTTAATTTCCAGCAAATGTATTTTTGCAACTGCTGGAATTATTTTTTAATTACGAAAACACTACTGTATTTGCTACCTGCTCGTTTGGTTTGTATGACTCATAAAAAACAACGCTAGATGAAACACTAAGTTAATAAGTACTAAGAATTACCATTCTTTAATAATAATGAATTTGTTGTACTGTTACTTTGTAGAATTTATATAGGTATAAATAATAAATAATCAGTATAAGGTTTTTTTATAAACGGAATAATTCTATTAAGAAAAACCAAAACAATTTGTCATATTAAACGTTTTATCACCTTGGAATTATATTTAACCATAAATTTAAAAAAGTTACCTTTTCTTTTCGTATAAAATTCCTTTTAATTAATTACTGGAAATATCTTGAGTACCCGTCATGTAAGTTAGTTTCATTACGTGCTACTGTTTTATAACATAAATAAATTTATAAAAAAAAAACAGAAAAAAAACATTATGTGTATAATATTTAATTAAACTTAAACGACATAATTAGATCAGTTTTAAACAATAATATTAATGTTTAAATTAAATAA
>NW_020439395.1:0-1499 GCF_000699045.2 Agrilus planipennis | reverse complement strand
GCTGCCGAACGCGGAGGCCGATTGTGCCTCTTTGTCGCTCGTTCCGCGCTCTCGCTTGCACTTCAAGCCTTAAATGGAACGCCTCAGAGCGAGGTAACGCCGCATGAGTCATATTTTTTCGTGCGTGCAGCCGGCTCCATCGAATTATAAGACGTTGTCACGTCAAAAACACTGAGGAAGGGAAGAGGTAAAGGGATTTTCTAATTTTCAACCAAGAAGACAACTACATCCCTTGCTCAGTAACGAAAATACCGAAATTGATGGACACAGAGAAATTTGAATTATGACTATGAGCTTTTCCAAATTTTCAGTGCTCATTAAGTGTTCAATTAGAATCAAAAGTTGCTCAATTTGATAAATTAGACACGTTTGAATTGTTTGTAGGGTTAAACTCAATGCACTATTGAATTAATTTTTTGAGTTAACTTACTAGATAACCTCAAATCAATGAGGAAAAATAGTGTAAACAGGGAATCGCACCCGGACCCCTGGTTTTACGCACCAGTACTCTGCCGCTAAGCTAAAGTAGAACCACGAGTGACAGCAGCAAGAAATTTTAAATTGAGGCTATCTATAGCGGGTAAAGTTAATTATAAATTTAATATTCACTAATGTGAACGAATTATTTATAATTAAATTAGAATCTGCGATTTCTAATTTTACAATAAATATTAATAAAATTGATTGATATCAGAAAGTTTGCTTCCGAGCTCTTTAATAAAGCAACCGTTGAAGAATACCCAACAAAATAGATTAGTAATAAATTATAGTACAACCAAAAAGCACTCAAAATTCGACTGGCAAATCAAATATTAACAATCGTATAAATAGTCGAGTCGGATTTGGTTCAGAAGAAGGGGATAGAGCTATCAACCACGAAATCCTAGTGAGGCGGGGTTTTGCGACGGGTGCACGTCTTCATTTACCCTGTTGGCGTTTCTACCATTTGCTACGTATTCCCAGGTACACTATAAAATGGGAAAATATACAGGCCTGACTCTGGAAGCTGGCGAAAATTTTAAAATGACGTAGATGCGCGGTGGCAAAAGTAGGCTGTTTTAGGTGTAACAATTGCAGCCCTCTTTCTTCAGTATTACTATCAGGGGCGTAGATTAAATATTTAAAAATAGGGATCAGTGAGCAAGTAATAGACAGACAAACAGAAGAACTAATTGTTGATGTTGGTGACAGTGATAGAGATTCCCATGATGACAGTGAATGTGAAAACTAGCTATAAAACAAAAGCAATAGGTTTACTTTTTCTTTTTGGTAAGTTATGTTTCTACATTATTTTCTAGTACGCTACTGTCCTATCTGTATTAATACTATAATTTACGCCTACTGAAAGCTTATTTGTGTATCGGTTCCAAGTGACTTACCCAAATAGGTCATAAATGAGTAAGTACCTGCGCGACCTCTCGCCAGCTTGCTTCGTCCGACCTGTACTACTGTATTAGGTACCTATTTAACTAATAGTTGTTTACTTTTCTTAAGTTTAC
>NW_020439394.1:8555-13076 GCF_000699045.2 Agrilus planipennis | reverse complement strand
TGTGACTATTGCCACACCCTCGCCGGGAATCGAACCTGGGACCTTTGACTTTGAACGAACCGTACTTATTTGTCGAAGTAATGTAAATAATAAAACACTGAAACGCAATATTCATCCTAAAAATTTAATGTGAAAATTCATCTTTAATTTTTATTCATTATAAATTACCTCAAGTTAATGAGGAAAAGTTGTTGCTGTTGTCACACCCTCGTCGGGAATTTAACCCGGGACGAAAATTTTATAAAATGAGTTTCAGCACATGAGGTATGAATGTATCAAAACTGCTCTATTATATGCCAACACGAGCACACGTGCTAATTAACCTTAAGGTACCTAGTCGTTTGATGTACAAAGAAATAATGAAAAATCTTCTCAATCTAAATTAAAGCACTTTCTATAACGACGTCGTTACATAACGACTCAAGTTATCAAGCATCATTTTCTCGAGAATGTTCTAACTTCCGTAAACGTAAGCTGAAATTAAATCTTGTAACATAATAAAGTACTTATAAACAGAGAGGAAGATGTTAGAACGTGTTATATAAAGACGATTATGTTTTTTTTAGTAGGTATTCAATAATGACGAGAATATTATCAGTAAAATAACTACTGAGAGGGTAAGATACAAAGTAACAGGTCTCTTCCCCGAAACACTTCGAATAAGTCAATATGAAATGGGCGAGATAGGTTAGTAGGATACCTTCTCAGGCATGAAGGTCACGTCAGATACATATTAAAGGCAGAAACAGGAGTTAGGAGGAGTAGAGGTAGGCCTAGATTAGATTACTGTTCGCAAATAGTTAAGGATGTGGGTTGTTCTAGTTTTAGGGAAATGCGAAGATTAGCTCAGGATAGAAAAGAGTGGAGGTACGTCTCCAAGCAGTCTTAGGACTTACGACCTTATGATGATGATGATGACTACATGTTATGATATAGTACCAGAAAAAATAGGAAACATTTATCATTACAATTGAAAAACCATTTAATATTTTTACAATCAATGAGATATCGTGAATACGCCAGTGTAAATGTAATTTATTAAACTTGAAACAGTTATAATATTTAATCAGTTTTATGATTTTGTCAATTCCTGTAAATCATCAGTAAAACATTAAATTTCACATAAAACCCTAAAAAACGTTTCAACGTATTTTGATAGGTATAATTGTACCATGGAAATCCTTAGGGAAGAATGCAAATTTAAGGAACCATTCTCAAAAAGATGAGTTTTTACGCTTTTTCAGACTTTCGATCTACACGTAGAGAACTACCAGAATCAAAAGTTGTAAAGAGTTTGAGACATGACCATTTTGCGTAAGGATCTAGCAGAGTCCTGTGGTTTTCCTATATGCAAACAGACTTTTGACCGAATTTCGTAAAACTTGGGAAAGTTTTAGTGTCTGATCAAATTTATATTACGATTGCGTAACCATCTGCAAAATATTCCCAACATTATTATTATTATTATTATGTATTATTACGTAATTACGAATCTGTTAACGCTCGGGGAGCAAAAATCCTTCGACTGTACGTGTTCATAATTGCAGGAATTTACATGCAGATTACATTCGTAGCTCTAGGACTTCGTTATAAGCGTTGCATGCGAGTACAAGAGAATAAATATATCGAATTTAAAACACGAAAAGTTAATGCATGCATATCTTTGCATTCTGCAGCTGTTTTAGTTGCGTGCAAGAGGAAATCAAAAACGAAATGTATAAATATATAAAAATATTTCGAATTCAGCTCTTATGAAAAGGCCAAGGCTTTCACGGCAGGCTTTATCAGTGTAGTGCTCGATATTCTAGGATTATTTCACCTCATTCAGTGAGGACACCGGCGTTTCGTCAGTAGTTTCGGTTGGCATCCAAAAGTCCTTCGCAGCTGTTGTATTGAAACGGTCCCGAGGCTATTCGGCTCTTATTTTATATTAAGTAAATAATATGTAAATAAAATGATACAAAATGACGTCACGGATGTTTTCCCGGCTCATTCATCAAGAGCAGTTAACGACTCACTAGCCACTACGATAAATAAAACGGAATAAACAGGATCACAAATAATTGTGTCCATACAAACATAAATTAGCGACAAGAAAAAGAAAAACTATTGCTAATGTTGCTTTTTTATTGAATAATATATATATCCCTTTTAGATTGATTAGCTTTTTTACTGAGAAAAGGTTATTTCGTGAACTGTTCTTGTGGTCGTTAGGAGTTTGTAGAATAGCTTTATATATATGTATATGTAGTACAATAGCTAAAAGGATATCCTATTTCCTCCCAGATCGATTCTTATTAAAAGACTAACAACACATTTAATATAAGACATTAAAACCTTCATTTTGTATGGACCCATTTAAATATATACCCACCCTTTTATTTCATCATCGTCGTCAACCCCACGATTGGTTGGACACGCACCTGCACTTTTTCTTAATCTTCGCATTTCCCTTAAAGTAGAACATCATATATCCTTAACTATTTGTGGATAGTAATCTAATCTAGGTCTACCTCTACTCCTCTTAACTCCTGGTTATGGTTCTAATGTCTCTGACTAGCCCTTCATGCCTAACAAGGTGTCCTACCAACTTATCTCGCCTATTTCCTATTGACTGATACCCATTTCTATCCTTTTCTATCCACGATATCCTCAACATTCACCTGTAAGATCACATTTAGACTATTGATTATAGAAATATCTTTTTTGTCGCTTCCACCGTGCATGTTTCGCACTCATACAGCGCCGTGCTCCAAATATAAACCTTTAACAATCTTTTTCGTATTTCTAAATTAACCGTTCGCGAGCATAAAAGTGACTTCTTTTTGTTGAAGGCAACTCGTCTCTGCGCTATGCTCTGTCTGCTCCTTCCATCTTGAATTATCTAACTTCCTATAGATATAATAAATCTATATTCGCTCTTTTTCTTGCATACCAATATGAGAGTGGAGCCACGATTCAGTTTTTCGAAACATATCCATTAACTTTACTAGTCAATCGTCTTTTATTTTGGAAGTGGGCCAAAAGTCAATTTTCCCATTTTTGATTGAACTGGACCTAAATTTCCACATTCCCAAAATTACAAAAAAAAAATACTTTCTCACATGGAAGTCATAATTGGCTAAGGCACTAACAACATAATTTTATTCTGCACTCATTGAAAGGTATTTAAATTGTTATCATTATTACAATGTCACCAATTATCAATATCAAGAAAGTCGGAAAAATCAGGATTCTGCATGTCTAGTTTTATGGAAATGCAAAAATTGGTTCAGGATATGGAGAAGTCAAGCTGTTTGTCCAATCAGTTGTGGGACTGGCGACATTAAGACGATGACCATTCCTTATACAAATCTTTCATAAAAATTTGACAAATTGAACTTTGTCTTAGTAAATCCCTAAAACATCGGAAGATCGAAAAGGTTACGAAAAATGGATAATTCTGATAAATTCTAGATTTATCCCAAGTTACTGTAGGAAAACACCTAATTGTAAATTAATTGTTATTAATATTGCAAAATCATTAGTATTTAGTTCGTTTGAACGTATTTTTAGATTTTCCCCCTTTTCATTTATAATTCACATAAAATTGCGGTTTAATGTATTAAAGTGGAATTCCGAACGTTGATTCTGCTTTCAGGTACTTTTGGGCAGCTCTAATGGTAACGATAGCTGGTATTTTATGTGCCTGTTCCTTATGGCGAAAACATAGCCAAAGCAGTTTAATTTGTTGCAAAAATTCTGGAAGAGAAGACCGGGTTTCAGAACCGGACTCAAACGGTTCTTGTTACGCTCCACCCCAATATAGCCGATGTAACAGCTTCTATCAAGCCCCTCCGCCCTATAGTGAGGTATTTTAAAAATTTTCTTTCCACATTTCTTTCTACCAATTAATATGTACCTCGAATCATCTTAAGGTAACTTCAAAACCTGACATGTACCCCCTTGTAATAAGTTATAATGGAATATCGAATGATCAAAACCACAAATGGGGTGGTACAACAGGGTACCTCATGGTTCAGTATTTTAGAAATTACATCGTCAGGCCAGTAGGTAAAAAATCACGGAAAGCTTTTTAAAAAGCGTCTGCAATTTTGAAATTATTTTTTTCTGTTTAAGGTTCCCTTTCTGCAACCAGCACAATGGATTCTTTGGGTTCTAGTTTCATTCATTCTGTTAACGAGGTAAGTAAAATAGTTATTATATATGTAAAAATACATACTTTCGATATTTTAAAATACAGTGTAAACTCTTTATAACGTCACTCGATTTAACGACAAACTCCTTAAAACGTCGAAATTGCTTGACTTTGGTTAGTTTACATTGTTTTCTATACAATATTACACTCTATATAGCGTCACGCTTACTCTCTTTAACGACAACAATGCAGCATTATAAATGATTGAGCAGTACTTTCTAAGTTGCCGAAATAGATAAGAACTGCAGCTGTGTACGTTGTTGAAGAAGACGATCCTGTCCCTCCACCAAGCATCAAACAAGCACTTGATGCAGCGAAACTAT
>NW_020439394.1:0-1685 GCF_000699045.2 Agrilus planipennis | reverse complement strand
AGTTGATATTACAAATTTAATTGTAATAATTAAGAAACTTGAAATAATTTTTAAAGAAACATGTCAAAATGAAGATTATTACAATTTACGTAATAAATTCTACTATTTCAATAGCAAATTCAGTAATTTACAATCGAAAATTGTATTTTTTGCGTTGTCATAAAAATTTAGTTTTCTCCGTGTATCTTTGTGCTAACGATAAGACAAAATGTTGAATTATAAAGAATTTATACTTTGTGGAATATTTATCACATCATATTATCAAAAACGAGTAGGTGAAAAATCTAGAATCCCGTCCAAATTTTCATTTCCAGTTGACCGACATCCAACGCGAGCTTCGACGTCCGCCAAGCATGAGCTTTATCGTTCAGTAGTACAGTAAGTACGTCGGTGTGTCGCTAGTTGTGGAAAGCCGACCAGTCCTGCAGTTTCGTGAAACAGAAGCTTATGACGTCAGAAAGCTTGCGTGGGGTAGCTATAAATGCTGCTTGAAATCAATAGTCGCAACATTTTCGTTATCGTTTTATTAGACTTTTAATCGAAAGTTGGCGTGTCACTATCGCACGTATTTTTGTGAAAAACAAATGCATGTGAGTCAGTTCGAAGCAAACGATACATAGCAGCTCATTCGGTAAGCAGCTTTAAATATTATTTATTATTTTTATTATTATTTGACGTTTTTGAAATAATCATATAATTAATAAAGTCGCGCCTGGAAAAATGAAAAATTTACGTTTTTATCGTTATGTAATTTGCTGTTCTTTTTAGAGCGTGGTATGTACAATAGTGCAAGTCTTATACCATCGAGGTTTTTGACACTTGTAGCCCACTTGATAGTTAATATCGCATTATTAACATGGAATACTACGGAGAACGCGAAGAATTGTTTGCCGAAGAATGCCAACCCGATTCTGCTTTCATCCCTTGCTACCAGGTAAGTGACTAAAACAACGGAATGAATATTTTCAGCTCATTATTGTCGAACAAGGACGGATGCGGAGGCCCAAATAACATAATAATTAATTAACAATTCTAAATTTTAGCGTGGAATTATACTCCATGTTTTTCACAATCGGAATCAAATTACTTTATTGTTAATTTTAATTGCCTTTCAGCCATGTTTTCAAATCGATTAATGTGGTTGCCAATTTTACTCGTTGCTGTTACAGTTTATTACTAGATTTATGAATTTTTGCAACAGTAATAATTAATAAAATTAATGTATTAAATTCTGCTTATTAGTAAGGAATACAATCGGCTATTGTGAAAGGTCGCTTGAATGTTAATATACAATTCATCAATTTTTTCTTTAAATTATTGATTGTGCTCATACAGGACAATCGCAAAAGTATCGTTAAATAGAATTTTTTATGTACTAAGTCAAATTATAGTATTTCAAAAGTACTTTTTGACATATTTAAAAACAAAGGAGTGTATGAACGGACGAATGAATGAATGAGTATCGGGTAAAACATCAGCAACGTATAGATACAGATACTGAAAGGCCTTTCTTTTCAAATAGTAGAAATTACCAGGACATTTTTACAAAAACATTAAAAATAGCTACCTGAACAATTCTGCATATGTTACAATAGGTACATAACGCACTATTGCAGGTATCTATATTATTTTAGTTTTGTGCAAAATGTCCGAAAAAAATTGCATCAAATCTTTTACTCATAGAA
>NW_020439393.1:0-12791 GCF_000699045.2 Agrilus planipennis | reverse complement strand
CTGACCGAAATTTTAATATTGCTGTACCAGTTAGTTTGGAATTTCTCTTGGTGAGTTTCCTTCGCAAAGATAATTTGATAAAGTTTAAACAAATGTCACAAAAAGTAAATTGTATGAATTTTATGATAAAAAATATTGGAATCTTTTCGTAAACTTTCGGTAATATATAATGAGAAAAGGTATAGAAAATTATAATGATAATTAACGTAAATTGTATTTCTGATTAATAACATATGATATTGCTTTACCTTTTTTTTTGCTCAAATATAGCGCCTATAAAATTGGAAGCAATTTTTTGAACATAATTGAAAATTCAATAGGTTCGAATACATTAAATTAAAATTAAATTAAAAAAAAGATTTTAAAATGTTTCTAAAATTATTTTTGAAGAGGATTGTTCTTAATTTTTTATATTTTAGATTGATTACAAATATTCGGCAAAATTCATGGGCCTTGGACCTCAAGGTACAATTAACGCCAGAATAACAGGCATTGATTTTCTCTTAAACTTGGGACTGAACTCAGAAACTAATGATTTCACACTGAACAGTATCGACATTCAAAACACAGGGTATGTACGAAACTAATTTTGATTTAAAAGAAAAATCACCTACGACTAATAGTGAAAAACTTGTTTTTGTCTACACCTCCTTCCTATTGGGATACCAAATCCAATAAATTAGTTACTATTTTAATTAGTACGTATTAAACAATACTATCATCATATTAACTATTTACCTTTAATTCGGAGAATCCCACGGGTAGGTGAAATCGAAGCTTATCATTTTCAAATGATGCTGTTAGATCTTTATGACGATATATAGTACTCAGTTTTTGTACCCTTCCATTTTGCAATTTCAAGGAGCACTTATGCGCCAGAAAAGAATAGATTGTAATTTACAATTGAAAATTAAATAGTTACCAAACTAATTTTGATTGGTATAGTATTCTACGTACGAAAGCGAAATTCTCGAAAACATCTGGAAGAGGCACAGTATCGCAGCAACATTTTTCTATCCAATTTGAAAATGCGTTTGTTAAAAGATCAACAGGATTACTAAGATTTGTTCGAAATTTCGCGACATCAACTTCAATCAGTTTGTTTTTAATGTCTTTGTTTTCATTATTTACACTTAAAGACCGCAATGAGAACGCAAATTCAAGTTATTACTGATAAATACTACCTTTTTAAACTTTGTAACAGTTCCAAATTAGGTTCCAAAGTCAATTTAAGGCTTACTGATAAATTACTTCCAATAAAGATAATTAGAAGCAGAAATATTAAAATAAGTCCATTATGCAGTATTTTTACTTTTTTCATGTTTATTCATGGGAAACTTCTTTTCTACGAAATAATAATAGCTAATATTAATTTAATTAGAGCTAGTAAAAAGAATAGTTTAAAAACTCAAGTGTCAGCCATTTTGAATATTCGCCAAGTTACTGTTCTAAGTTGGGACTGGAGACACATTTTATAATGTTGTGTCATTATAACCACTTTTATTTTGACGTTTATCTAACCCTACTTTATTCTAATCAAAGCAGAAGTAAAGTAGTGTAATTTTTGTATAAATGTCTTTATGTTTTCGAGAAAAGAACAAATTCTTAAAAAAACAGGCCCGAATGGTATAGGAAGGTATCAATTTCTTAATTTATTGGTCCAAGAATTTCGACTGACAAAATCATTAGGTATGATAAAATAAACTTACCAAATCATTTTCCAAGTTTGTATTAAACTGTTCTGTTAAATCTAGAATGCAAGCAACAAATATTGGCAAATTTAGCTAATTTTGCATATGATCCCATAAACTACGAATTTATTAGAAGTTTGTCCATCATTGACTTATTCATAAGCCAACTAGCACTACATGAACATGAAAGTCTTATAAACTACGCTGTTGCAGGATTGTGTAACTTGAGTGCAGGTATATTGCATTTTAATAAATTAATGTTTTATCTACATGTAGCATTTTCGTTTTAGATAACGAGAATCAGAATATTATCATTCAGCAGAGTGGCATCACTTTAATCACAAAACTGTTACTGCATAAGAACAAGGAAATTGCTTTAAATAGTTTAACTGCTTTATTATTTTTAATTACTCCAAGCAACAAACAATATCTTACAACAGAAACAATATACAATGTTATACAACTGAATGAGTCAAGNAATATTTTTTATAATTTATTTAAAAATGAAATAATAAAGGAAGCCATGATTATTTTCTTGAAAGGAAAAACTTTACCAATGCGAAGCGTTTGTGATAGTTTTTTAGGTAATTCCACAAGAAAACAGAAAAACAAATGAAAAAAATAAAAAACTAGGCAGATTTTTTTATTTTATTAAATATTTTATGTACATTTGTTCACTTTATTTTTATTTGCTTGCATATTGATTAAGCAACTGCTTTAAGTACTGTATTTATAAGATCAATGCTTTCTTGAATACTGTTTTTAATTGTTTCCGTAATCACATTTCTAAATTTGTTTTTAAAAATAAAAATCAGTTTTCCTGATAAAAAGTTAAATAGTCCAGCGGTTACCGAATTTGCGTTAAATTTTAACTGAAGCGACCTGCAATATTGATCGGATTTAGACAATATGAAACACCTATGCATGTATTATTTCTACCCCATACTGTTATTTTCGAAACGAAGTAGTGTTACATTGGAGATGTTTGAATTGATTAACAAATCCACAGTAAATAGAATCTCTTTCACGCTAGTTGTAATCTGACCAGACGATCTCAAACCAATGAATTCTAAGCAGTAATCATATTCAATCTATAAACAAATTTTTAAAAAAAAAAAAAGAGATTTTTAATTAGTGTAATTAGGCAAAATTATTACCAATACAAAAGTGGACTTAACACCTCTTAAGAAGGGGCTGATCATGAAACACGTCACTCAGAATTTCACCTTTTGAACCCCTCTCTAAGACACACTCTCAGGAACTCCCCCAACAGAGCTATCTCACCCCCTTATGAACGATTTCTTTTGATTAAAAATAGCAGTAGCATATCGTAATGAAAAAAGTTAACAAAAAAATTAAAATAATGATGAACCACGAACGTTTCATTTCCTTAGACTCCTCTCCCTATTTGACATATCTCCGTCCCTCACCCTTATTTCTAAATGTATTTTAAAAATAACCCCTGAAAAAATATATCAATATTCTAAAACTTTATGTTCAGGGGTTTACTTTTTTGTTGTGACATCATTCAAAGTTTTTTATATCTTTTTTTGTTCTTGTATAAGATAATAAAATACAACAGAGAGGGCATTAAGTCGCCATCTGTAATATAAAGGCGGCTAATTATAGTTTTAACAAAGTAAGCTAATTTACAGTTTCAGGATTCCTATCGGTATATAATGTTAATTTACTTGCTAAACAGAAATTTCTGCGGAAATGTAAAGCAATTAAATCACAATAGTGATACCTAAGCTTTTAAAATTGATTCTCCTTGCAAAAGAGGGAGTTTGAGATTCGTCTCTTTCAAAAATAAAACTAATTTTGATTTGATTTATAAAATTCTGCTTCCGTTGTCGGAAACAACTATAATAAACTAATCGGAATGCTTATATTTAATACAGGTATTCATTAAATTTGTGCTAAATATTTAACTATTTGTAAATTTTAANCGCTATGAGAAAGGAAAACAGGAAACATTACAAGGAAAAATTACGATACTTATAGACTAGGAACGATTCATGTATGAAAATGGTTCCCATCATAATAGTAAGTTTAATATGTTACCAGAAAATTTTTGTTTTATTAATATTTTTATTGTTTCTTACAATTGTTGTAGTAATTCATAACAATTATTCAAACAGTTGAACACAATATTATTTTAGGATCTAGCAATTTTTCAATATGTAATTAAAAAGTAACGATTAATAGAGCAGGGGGCCATTTTTATACACTCATTGTCCGTAGTCCTTTGCGGACAGACGGTCCCATAATATTATATTAGTATTTGTTAAAAAGGTCCGTCATTTTAATATGGACGATGCGCTTAATTTGATGGATGAAATGTTCAATAACATATGATATTTGTATACTAAGAAGAATCAGATCATAAAAGGATTCCTTAATCCTCCCGGTCGTACTTGCTTAACTTATCTCTTATTTGAACCAGACGTTTTTGGTATGCAATAGGGGAAACTTCAATAGAATCGTTGTTGTATATGGTAGGAAGGTAGAACTTCCTGTTTGATTTCGATAAGTTCACCCTTTATACATTTCATCACATACATTTCCCACGGCGTGGCGTTACAAGAGTGATAACATAGATAATGTACTTTGTAAGACACATGAACATTTCAATTACTTCTTTTGCCCTATAAATAAATAGCAAATTAAAGAATTTGTGTGAATTTCCCTGTGAAAGTCCTTACTATAAAAGAAAAATGATGATACTTTTTTTATTATTTACGTATTAAAACGATCTGTTTCAATAAAATTTGTCTCTTTTAATGATAGAGGTGGTTCTTCATGCATGCATTCAAGAAAATCCTATTTTATACAATTCAAAAACTTCAGCATTGTTTGTTATGTTCAAGTCAAAATCTGTGAGTTTAAAAGATAACTATGTTATCTATTATGAAGACAATTTTCTGAAATCTACTCATAAACATTAGCATAATACATTTACTTTAAGTAATTTAAGTAACATTAGAGTAATATAACCTTATCCTAAATTAGTCAGCAGTTTTAGGGTGAAAGTATGTGTAAATATTTTGAAATAAACGACAAATAGATCCCTAATGTCCTGTAACTTAAATGCATAACAATTATTAAAGCGCTTAAGGTATTTGTTTTGTTAAACGTTATTAAAGTTTCGTTCATAATTTTTAAATTGTTATTGTCATTATTAATTAATCAGAATTAACACATTATCAGAAACACTGAATTTTAAAAGGTTATCATCAACCGATTCAAAATTAATAATACTGATAAACTTCCAAGTCCCTTCACTTGGAATTTGAATTTTAAAGCGCGTATCTTTTGTTAATAATGCTATGAAAATACAAGCAATAAATTAACGAAATGGTTCAATTTTTATTGTTCTACGCCTCCTAAGGGAATAAAAATGCATCCTGTACCATATTATTAAGGGCACGTTCAAGCACCCCCTTGTTTCGTTAAATCAGTCTAATAATACCCGTATGAAATTAGAAATGGTTCGGAAGTCATGGGGTAGTTCACATTACCATCTAATACATAATATCTTCAAATGTTACTCAATAAATATCAATTTTATTTTTTAACTTGTGTGAGATGTTTTTCTTCTAGAAATATTTCAAAAATTGGCACAAATGAATTAAACTCTGTCCAAATTAAAAGAATAGTAACTGCTAAAGATTTGGAAACATTTGCTACTTTGAGCGGTGACACAAACCCTATACATTTTGGAGATAAAGCAATTGTTCATGGTGCATTTTTAAATTCTCTTGTATCAGGCGTGATTGGAACTAAACTTCCTGGACATGGCACAATTCTAATATCACAAACTTTAAATTTTCCTAATAAATGTTTTGTAAATGAAGTTGTAACTGTTACTGTTAAAATTTTGGAGCAACGTAAAATAGTAAAAGTTGAATATGAGTGTGAAGTTGAGGAAGAAAAAAAAATTGTCTTGTATGGAGATGCAAAATTAATTTGTAATAAAAATAAATAATGTCATGAATAAAACTTTTTTCGCCAATTTTGCGTTTTTTCTTATTTTATTTACAACAATCGTTAAAATATGTGTTCACATTAAAGTCTTAATATTGCATAAAATTCTCAACAAATTAATTATGCTAGATCACTTATATCGCAAACAAATTAAACCTACGATTTTAAAATAAATGTCGATTGGCCCTCAAATTCGTCATTTTCCTGTTGCTGTTGCGTCATTTCTGTAAATCCCCGATATATTTGGTGCTTTCCAAAGTGTTTTAATCCTATATTCATTTTTAAGCATGGATAAGTTTAAAATATGTATTATGTTTTCGTTAATACTTGTTACATTTATTAAATATACAATATAATCAGTTAACATAAACAACTATATTGTTTTCGCGCTTTACAATATCGACAGTGTATGTNGTTTTTTTATGATGCATACGTAGACTAAAGAATATTTTCAAAATTGTACCACCAAGGGAATCGAAATGGGGTGATAAAAATTGTATGGAGCATTTCTGTTTATGGTTTAAACTAACTTGAAACTTAATTTTAATGCATAAAACACCTACTTCGGCATTTTAAAAAAATAAACCTTTTAAGGAGTTAAAGGTTTGAGCTTAGCCAAGCGGACTGGTTACGGCTAATTACTTATAAATTATTTAAATAAATAATTATTTTAGATTAGGATTAGACTAGATTGGGATTAGAGGAATCTCATTTTCGTATTTGACTCCTTTGCCGTATAAAAACAAAAATTACACATTTTGCCCTTACGTTAATCATGTCTAAAAGATTAGCTGTGTGGTGTGTTGTTTAGGGGTATAGTGTATCTCACAATTTTGGACAGGGTATGAGAAGCTGAAGAGAAAGTTATAAGATAAAAATTGTATAAATAGGTTTTTTGGAAGAGATCCATAAAATTTTGCGATTTTGCCTGCCTTCCTTGCTATCGGGTACTAGTTGACATGTAATATGCAAGTGTGAAGATGAATTATTACGTCAAAGCGGTTTGACGAATTTAATGTGGTTTCCATAAGACTATGATGTTATGGTTCCTTCAACTTATTTTTCTTATCGTTTTGTAATCTATTTATTTGTTAGTTCATGTAGCTTATCAGTCAATATAAATAATGACTGCACATATTTTTCCGCAAAATCTACTTGTACCAGATGACAAATTTCTATCTCCGCGTACACACTGTTCAAACAGATGCAAATTCTTATTATTTGCAACTCTGTCACCGAATACTTTGCGTATTGTTAGACATCCACACAGGTACCTAATTATGCAGTCAGTGAGTGAGTGAGTGTTTGCCTTTTGCCATGTCCGATATGTGTAGGTACATCAACAAGACTTAAGCTATGCGCTGCGCGGACCGTAATGTAAACAGTCCAAATGGTAGCTAACAATATTGTAATAAGTAAGTACGTACATATGATATGTACTTACATAGTGATGCAATTGTGAAGGGATGTGTTTATTTAGAACACATAAAGCAGAAATATGGTCGCGCTGAGCTGCGACACGGGGTTGCCCGGTTGTCGACCCGCGGGTCCAACAGTGCGTAACACTCTCCCCCCGGCAGTCCCTCGCGACCATCATCGTTGCCCTTTAAGTTTGATCGTCATCCGAAAATTTACAGCGGTGCCAAGCACAATCAAAACTGTTAGAAACATATCTGTTCATTTTATTTGCTAATCTAGAGAAAGCGCATTTATACAAGAGATAAAACCCCTGAACTACTTGTAATACCTACCACGAGTGCATTTTTGAACTTTTTTGTTTAATTTGAATCGAATGCATATCTAGTTCACATCTATTTGTTCTTGTTCCTGAATTCTTTGCAGTTTTTCCGTAGTCCGTTCTGTTGTAATAATCTACGTGTAATCAGTTCCAGATATGATTAAGTATGTAGAAGCATTTACAAGTTGTCAGTCTTTCTCAAGGCGAAACGTTGGCTGTAGTTTTCGAGTAAATAAATAAACTTTTAACTTCCTTGTGGCTTTGATTTCAAACCGAATAGAAATATAGAGGAAGGTTGGCTAATAAAATACACTTAGTTCCAAAAATTTTTATTAAAAGTCATTGCAATCCCAAAAAGGTATTTTTCATTGCGTTTACGTTTGTGTATACTAATGGGCGTGAATAAAAATTCTTTAAATTTATTAATAAATATACATTCAAATACTTTTGTATTGATAGACGTGACAACAAGGCTCCTTACGCAACTAGATTCTAACATAGAATTGATAAGTTTCAAGAATTTTCATCATTTTTACGCAACTATGAAGTGAGTGTTTGAAAAAAAATTAATATCTTTACGAAATGTAACTCCAGAACTTATTCAAAACTTGTCCTTTGATATTTTATGTATTTTAAAAAGAAAATTGGATTGTAAATTGTAATTCAATAATTTTAGTATGTACTAATAGAAACTACAATTTCAGTAGTACATAGCTTTTGCTTTTGTCATACGAAATCGTTATTTGGTGACCTATTAATTAACTATGTCCGCTTAATCAGTGTTTAATGATTTATATACCTCAGAACAAATTGGTTATTGAACTACTAGTGCAATATTTAATGTTCCATTGCGAATCGAAACAGTAACTTTCGATTTAGGTAATTTAAATTAGACACTTAAAATAAAACCAATTTTAAACTTTTCGAGACATACAATCGTTTCAAATATGCATCGACCCGAACAGCAAAATATAAAATCAATTATTTGCAAAAGCACAAAATTAGAAGTTAAAAAAGGTAATGAATTATTTGCGGTTTCTCTATAAAATACGGTATAAATACGTAAAGTACTTTTGGCGGATACCCCTAGAAAGAATGGATTAGATTATAGATTATACCATTAAAAAAGAAGTACTACTTGATTTCAATTTATGAAATGGCTAGAATTTTCTTTTACATTGTTTTATAATACAAGGGTTTAACAAAGGAAAAACTGTTAGATCCTCTTTATATTACACACTTTTTTGGTTCTTTTTTATTTTTTATGATATTTTACTGCAACGCGAATGTTTTAATTCAGTTACCCCCATTTTTCAAATTTTAGCTTCAGTAGCTTCAGAAACAAAGGACGATAGGTGCCATGAAAAAATAAAAACAAATTTTCAAATTATTTCTTTTAAAATGTCTACGTCAATGGTTTTTGGGAAATCAGATAGATGATGATGATGAGTGATTTTACAACGGTTTATTTTTTTCCTTTTATAGTAAGGAAACATAAATTTTATTCTCAACGGTATTACATATACATAAAAGTAAGAATAAGTTTTTAATTCTTTGAATGAAGGATTTAGCACAATTTGCTAAGATGCAATTAAAACGGCAAGAAGCTTTCAATTTTGTTTTAATTGAATGATGTTACTACTTGAAACCGAATGTTCTCGTTGTCTGTCATTTATAAAACGAGCTGCTTGTCCTCTGTAGTGAGTGGTAATCATATGAGAGAGAAATGGCAGCGACTTGTACAGTAGTGGTAAGCCACATGATTATTTAACATTAGGTACATTTACATACACACAGATATCTATTGTATATAAGTACACCTAATAAGTAGAACCACTTGTTCGGAATACGCACTATCCTGGGAAAGTGTGTTCTTCTGCCCAGATTCTTCTTCTTCTTCTCGATACCTTAAAACTCTTGGCTAGATTTCGGACATGACCGTTCATTTTACGCACGTTTGGTCATTGACCGATATTACGGGTTTTGCAGTGACGTGCGTGTAGAATCCGCTGTACCAGCTAATTTCTCTTTTTTCTGTTGCGTCCTTTAAAAAAGCCATATTATACCAATACCCATACACATTTACCACATTAACGCACGTGAAAGTTCCAAACGAGTTGGCGTAATACACAAATTAAATTTAATAAAACATCAAACAATTTACCGTTCCTTTTTTTTGTCATCGAATCCCGTAACAATCAAAATCTTTCTTAAAAACGTACTCAATGTTGTTTTTGTTCTTGTTCATGGAATAGATCATCTTTTGAGACTTAATTACGGAATAAAAAATAAAGGTTTTTCACAATTTGTACTTGAGTGGTTACGTATGAATTTTTTTCAAATCTCAGAATTATTAAATAGCTTGTTAACTGTTATCTTATCTATTTAACTAAATCGATTAAATTATTATTAACTCAATTTACTTTTTATTTAAAGTTTTGCGCCATGGATAGTTATCCTTTGGTTCACAGGAGGGAAACAGTGACAAAAATGTAGAGTAATTTAATAAAAGTCACTGACGAAGGGCAGTCATTAAAATATAAAATTAATAAGTTCTTGTTTAAACTTAATGTCTGCCATATTATACAGCAATAAATTCTAATAATAATAATTCAATCACTATCCTTAACCTTTCAAAACAATTTTATCATCTTTATATCTAGAGGGTTTCTGACGCCATTCTCTACTACATCCTGTACGTAAAGCCTCTGAAAATTGTTATGGAAGTGCAACATCTAACAGTTTTATGTCCTTCTCATAATGGTGTAGTAAATGAATACCAAGAAAACAAAAGTGGCTATTGCCATACTGAAAAACATTATAAACGCTGAAACTATTACCGAAGAAGTAGTTAAAATAATTGAGAACCTATTGTTCTTAACCTTGTCAACTTGTACATTTATCTTCAGTATGTGACATTACTTGCGCAAATATTTTCTTATTTTTTTTTGGAAAACAGGAAACATTACAAGGAAAAATTACGATACTTATAGACTAGGAACGATTCATGTATGAAAATGGTTCCCATCATAATAGTAAGTTTAATATGTTACCAGAAAATTTTTGTTTTATTAATATTTTTATTGTTTCTTACAATTGTTGTAGTAATTCATAACAATTATTCAAACAGTTGAACACAATATTATTTTAGGATCTAGCAATTTTTCAATATGTAATTAAAAAGTAACGATTAATAGAGCAGGGGGCCATTTTTATACACTCATTGTCCGTAGTCCTTTGCGGACAGACGGTCCCATAATATTATATTAGTATTTGTTAAAAAGGTCCGTCATTTTAATATGGACGATGCGCTTAATTTGATGGATGAAATGTTCAATAACATATGATATTTGTATACTAAGAAGAATCAGATCATAAAAGGATTCCTTAATCCTCCCGGTCGTACTTGCTTAACTTATCTCTTATTTGAACCAGACGTTTTTGGTATGCAATAGGGGAAACTTCAATAGAATCGTTGTTGTATATGGTAGGAAGGTAGAACTTCCTGTTTGATTTCGATAAGTTCACCCTTTATACATTTCATCACATACATTTCCCACGGCGTGGCGTTACAAGAGTGATAACATAGATAATGTACTTTGTAAGACACATGAACATTTCAATTACTTCTTTTGCCCTATAAATAAATAGCAAATTAAAGAATTTGTGTGAATTTCCCTGTGAAAGTCCTTACTATAAAAGAAAAATGATGATACTTTTTTTATTATTTACGTATTAAAACGATCTGTTTCAATAAAATTTGTCTCTTTTAATGATAGAGGTGGTTCTTCATGCATGCATTCAAGAAAATCCTATTTTATACAATTCAAAAACTTCAGCATTGTTTGTTATGTTCAAGTCAAAATCTGTGAGTTTAAAAGATAACTATGTTATCTATTATGAAGACAATTTTCTGAAATCTACTCATAAACATTAGCATAATACATTTACTTTAAGTAATTTAAGTAACATTAGAGTAATATAACCTTATCCTAAATTAGTCAGCAGTTTTAGGGTGAAAGTATGTGTAAATATTTTGAAATAAACGACAAATAGATCCCTAATGTCCTGTAACTTAAATGCATAACAATTATTAAAGCGCTTAAGGTATTTGTTTTGTTAAACGTTATTAAAGTTTCGTTCATAATTTTTAAATTGTTATTGTCATTATTAATTAATCAGAATTAACACATTATCAGAAACACTGAATTTTAAAAGGTTATCATCAACCGATTCAAAATTAATAATACTGATAAACTTCCAAGTCCCTTCACTTGGAATTTGAATTTTAAAGCGCGTATCTTTTGTTAATAATGCTATGAAAATACAAGCAATAAATTAACGAAATGGTTCAATTTTTATTGTTCTACGCCTCCTAAGGGAATAAAAATGCATCCTGTACCATATTATTAAGGGCACATTCAAGCACCCCCTTGTTTCGTTAAATCAGTCTAATAATACCCGTATGAAATTAGAAATGGTTCGGAAGTCATGGGGTAGTTCACTGGTCTTTTTATGTTGTTTATAGTGTATTTTGGTGTATCACGTAGAGAAAATTTTATACGTGGAAATGCACATCTTGTAGTTGAGATTTTCACGGGGAAGTCACAATTGCATCAGACTAGTAATTGAGTTAAAAAGTAAACAAATGCTAACGTATAAGAAAACATAAATTTTGTTATATTTAAATATTAGTTTAGACTAAAAATATATAAATAATATAAAGGAGTAAAAATGTAAATATAGCATTCAAAACTGGTAATTTACCTTCAACCATTGAAAAAACAAATGACTGAAATTAACTTATACTTTAAAATGGGGTTTCTTAACCTAGTATTCATGTCATGAGTAACACCAGTAATTGTTACCCTCCAGAGTCCAGTCCTGGTCCTACCTACAATTATTTTCGAAAAGTTAAATAATAAATATAAAGTCATAATAACACCTTTATACATGACGAGGGAAGAGAGAGATAAAATTAAGGGGGGATAAAGTTTGAGCAAGAGCAAAAAGATGAATTAAAATAAACAAATAGGAATACAAGGGAAAATAGCCAGGGTAAGATGCAAACATTTGGATAGAAGTGAGGATTTAAGAAAAAAGACTCAAGGTTCGCAGTATGACTAATGTTGTTAATGTGGTACTCGTGGAGAGAGATCTGATACTGAAATACCTGGGAAATGAAACAGATATCAAGGTTTATTAGAGCGGGAAATGAATGTAGGGAATGTAAATACTGGACGAAAGGTGAAGAAAAACTTTGTGAAATAGAGAATGAAACTCCTATGTATGTGTTGGGGGGAAATATTGAGAATAAAGGATAAAGGAATGGATAATAGTGGTAATGGGATAGAAAAGTTTAGAGGAAATCTTAA